>NC_080065.1:78228973-78530134 GCF_949987535.1 Balaenoptera acutorostrata | reverse complement strand
TTTCAATTGCAGTGAAACCACAAAAGTCGAATATATCCACCTTATTTTCTCAAAAGTAGACTTGGAATAGCTGTTGTCTTTAGTCTTCATGTTAGCAAGGTCTGTGAAGCACATTGTAAATGCTCAGTATTGCTTCATCACAGAGTAAATTTCTTTCCTTATGTGCAAAGAATTTGGTTTACGCATGCAGTACAGAGTATTCATATGGTTAGAGTAATTCAATTGAATGACAGGGAAAAACAATATATGGCCATTGCTTTAATATACTTGAAGGCTATTCATATACCCCCTTCTCTTAGGAAAAAAAAAAAGTATGAGCTTGAGATCTAATCAAATAAGATGTCTTTAAATTAGGATCAGATATGAGTCTCTAAATGTAGATCTTATCAATGAGACAAGCTTTAAAGTGGATTGCTGGGAAGCGACTGCAATATGCTCAGGTATGTCTGTGTTCTAACTGGTAAATTAAGGCTAAGGAATTCCAGATGTATATTCATTTGTGTATTCCTTCTTTCAAAAATCCATACTCTCACACAAAATACAAAACAAGAACTTCGGGTCTTCTTCCAGCTGCTGAATTCATATCAGTTTTCTCCTTGCCCAAAAGAGATCCTTCACCGAGATAATCCATTTCTTCCTGGAGTACCCTTTCGATTGAATTTTACTTTTCTGTTGTGTTAGTTTCCTATTGCTGCTTTAACAAGGTTTAACAAACTTAGTGGCTTAAAACAACACAGATTTATATCTTACAACTGGAGGTCAAATCAAGGTGTTGGCAGGACTGTTTCCTTTTGGAGGCTCCAGGAGAGAATCCATTCTTTGCCTCTTCCAGCTTCTGGAGGCTGCTGACATTCCTTGGCTCATGGCAGCATCATTCCAATCTCTGATTCTGTAGTCACATCACTTTCTCCTCTCTCTGACCTCCAGATCTTCCTTGTACAAGAACCCTTGTGATTATACTGAGCCAATCTGAGTAATCCAGGATAATCTCCCCATCTCAATATACTTAGCTTAATCTTATTTGAACAGTTCCTTTTACCACGTAAGATGACATACTTACAGGTTCCAGAGGTTAGAACATAGGCATCTGTGGGGGCCATTATTCAGCTTACCACATCTGTATAAATATTTTTAGAACATTAAACAGTAGTTGGCTTTTTGGAACTAGCTGTAAGTCACCATTTTTGTTCAAACCACAGACACTTCACCTTGTGATGCGGGATTGGTCTTGAGCCCCAGAATTCCAGGGGATACTGACTCTCCCATGGCTCCCTACTAAAGAATAATGTTATCCACAAGTTGGAACCAGGAGTGGATGAACAGCAGTCCTGGGTCCTGAAACTCAGTCTGATAATTGAAAGACTTCAAGGAGCACTGCAGGTGTCATAATTCTTGGCTTTAAGCAGACTACATGTTTTCTCATAAAGTGATCAAGATGTGGTCAAGAAATTTTGCTGATTTTAAAAGAGCTATTCTGAACCAAAACAGAGAATCTTGATGATTTCAAACTATTTCTTAAAGTAACTTCTGGTTTCATCTCTCAGCTTTGCTTTAATATTTACAGTTCTGCACCTGTTACTAGTGATATTTGTTTTTCTTAGACATGATGTCATGACTGCATTTTACCTCTATTTATTTTTTTAGAATTTATGGTAGGGAGTGTTATCCATGCTTTCTCCAGTTGCATGGTTGACTGACTGGCCCTTGAGTGGGCCTGAGTGGGTTGTTTCGATGCCTGTAAAGAGATGATTTCTGGCTCCAGTTTCCTCCTTTGAAGAGAGGGGTCCAAGAGGTCAGCATAGACATGGCCTGGGGTCAACTGTTGAAATGATCTTGGCACCTTATGACTGCAGAATCTTTTCTTAAAAAGTTGTGACCCGGTGAAATGTCATAGGGAACCTCAGGAATTTATGGTCCATTAAATAGGAACTTTTGCCCTCTTGGGAGTATTTGGCGGAAAGCTTCCAGTCACCCTCTCTCACAGAGCTGGAAGAAAATATCACTGAGCATGTGCACCTCTGACTCTTGGTTTCCTCTTAGATTTCCTTGCTGCCAGAGACATAGTTTCTTCTTTCCTGCTTTACAGTCCGGCAGAGCGAACCCACCCCACAGAACGAGGTCAGCAGTTGTGCAGTTGCTCTTCCTGTGGCTACGTGGGATATTATGACACAGAGGCTTACAAGTAGGAAGCTCATTTATACTTAGTTCCAGACTATGTTTTCCAGCATATTTTTTTATCAACAATAAAAATAAAACAAATATGATCTTTTTATTCCCACCTGCAGAATCTCAATTGTTTCTGAAAGGAGGTAATTGATTAATTAGTATCAGAAATCCCAACAAGAGCAGACTAAAAATTGTTGCACCTAAAAACTCATCTTTCATGATTTAAAATTTAAAAATGCATCATTTATAAATTGCCCCATTTTCAATATAAATGCTTTAATACCTCCTTCACTTTTCTCTCTCTCTCTCACACACACACACACACACACACGATAGAAGCAGAACAGATGAGTTGGACAACTTAATTATTTTGCATATGAAATTTGTTTTGGTTATGATCACACCCTTGGGTCTCTAGGAAGAAGCATTTTATGTGCCAGCCATTACAGTTCATTCATTCAATTCATTCATTTAACAAATACTGAGCACCTACAATGCAGCAGGAACTATTCTAGGTGTTTGGAAAGTGCTGAAAAACAAAAGAGAAAAAGATCTCTGCCCTCATGGAGCTTATATTCTTGCAAGGAGAGACAGACAATGAACAATACACATAATAAATACATAATCTAGTTGGTATACTGCAAGGTGATAAATGCTACGGAGCATACGAAGAGCAAGGAAAGGGGAACGGGGAGTGGGGGGAGGGTAGGGCAATTTGTGGTATTCAGTAGGGTGCTGAGAAAGGTACATTTGTGCATGTGTATAGCAGCGAGGGGAGGGGGTGAAAGTGCTAATAAAGAGGAAGTTATGTGGAAGCAGAAGCCCAACACAGGTACTTGGTTTGGTTTATGGCATTCCTTCATGAAAGGAAAGAGTGGGCAAAGCAGGAGCTCATTGCACTCACCAAACATGTATGGGACACATATCCTGACACTATTGTAGCCCCTCACTGCTTTTATTCTCATTATGCCCCAAATGTCTGAAGGCCAGTTTGCACTGTGAAGGTCAGAGATGGACGAGATTATGGGTGTAATGGAAAGAACCCAGGGTTAGTTTCAAGAGTCTTGTAATTTAGCCTTGGGGTTCTGCCTCAAACTAGTTGGGCAAGTCACTTAACCTTTTGGGTCTCAATTTCTTCATCTGTAAAATGAGAGAGTCAGCCATATCATCCCGCTTAACTCTCTTCTTAGAGTCAATGGAGGAAAACAGGAAAGTCGGGTTGAAGTAAGAGGGAAAGAGGAGACGGAGAAGAAAAAACAAAGGCAAATAAAACAGGAATGGGATATTTGGGCAAAGGGAGAAAAGGAAAAATGATAAAGAAACAAAAGTAAGACACACCCAAAAGTACGTAATGAGTATGCCGATATGATGCAGATAAAACTAGACATCTGGTCAATCGCCTTTTCTCCATTGACACTTCTGGAAAGCTACGTCTACTTAGGTGTGGATAGAGAACATCCTGCTCAGCTCCCTGAAGGAGCCACTCCCTACATGTGGGTTTCTGGAGTCTCAGGTCGTATTCAGAATTCCTTTTTATGGGCCTAGGTAAAATTATGGTATTAATTTTTATATTTTAGATATAAAGATTAAAAAAAGCTTTGTAGTACTTTGGTAATCTGTCCACCTTGGATAACACTATTTTAATGGAGAAGTGGCATCCAAACAATGAGGAGCATATTTTTATAATCCTACTTGTTGTCTGTGACATAATTAATTTTGACATCATCCTAGAGTATCTGTTTTCAAAGAGATTAATATTTAACTTTTGCTTATGTGGCGTACATATTTCATTGTATCGGTTTTTCTTGACAAAGTCCTCCCTCCCTTGCTTGGCATCTTCCTCCATCATGGTCATTTCCCCATTTATTAGCACCAACCTCCAGGGGGAAGAGAGGGGGAAGGAATCAAATATAATTCATTCCATTCCTATAAACTGTTGGAAAAACTGGCAAACAGTAGACGTTGAAAGCAAAGGCTGAGTAAAGTTTAAGTTCCAGAGGAGAAAAGATAAGGCTTTTCCTACTTTGTGAATTACAATTTTTATGAGTTCTACATAGCAACTCTGCATAGAGAGAGAATGGTATACAGAACGTAGGTGGAGGAATTAGCCTTGGAGAGGAGTAGGGCTCCACTTTTAAAAGAGTGCGACGAAGTGAAAGTAGACAATGACAGATATACAGTCGACCCTCGAACAACACGTGTTTGAAATTCTCATGGGAGAAGGATTACAAATACTGAAGGGATGTTCTACTTGGTGTGGAAGTGACACAAGAGGATGGCTGGTGATAAGGAAAAGATTGCAAATCAGGTGCCAAAATTGTCAATAAAAGTGGAGATAGAGCAGAGAAGGTGTGGGTGGTAAGCTGGAGGCCACTGGAGAGCAGATACATATTCCTATTTGTCTCTGGCCTTCAGCCTGATCCTTGCACACATCACGAGCTGGCTAGCACATAAAGGTTCCTTCCTTCAATGGCATGAAATTATTTATTTCTCTTAAGTGGCATCTATGTAAGTTAGAAATACTATATATTAAAATTGGTAAATTTAAATGTTTCTCTTGTGTTGATTCTTAGATTATGAGGAGGATCAGACAGAATATTAATAATGGTTTTTACAGTTTTGAAATCTGATAAATCCAACGTTTTATTTTGACATTTTAACATTGTGAATTACTCAATACTTGTAATCTCTGGACGTATATGAAACACTGCCATGTTTTCCAGCTTTATCTAGGTGCCACTGTATATAGGAAAGGACAGCTATTTTGATCTCCATCAGCATTGCCTTCATCTGGAAATCTGGGAACAGTTCACAGTAAACCTCTCAGCAGTTTGCAAACTGAAGTACCTGCAGAAACCATAGCTATTCACCAAAATACACAGACTGGGTGCATGGTACCATGGAAGTTATTTGGTAAAACAAAACAACACAGACACACGCCAAATTTATGTGTACTCTATGTTAAGTAACATCTACAGGTGCAGCTTTGATTTTGAACAGAATTCCAAATAATTTGCTGTGCTACCCACCAGATTATAGAAAATGTGAATTAAAGTAAATGTTTCTGCCATCAAAAAAAAAAAAAAGAAATAATCACCTTTGGGTTTTACAGTAAATTCTCAGTCACCTACCACACTGCTTCTTCCTGACGGGCACTTCTCTGACCCTTTTCTCTACATTCAAACTCTTGGCTCTGTGACTCCCACCAGCCACAAGCCACCACTGGCCTAGGTCTTGGCTTTCCTTGTATTCAAAGCTCAGCTTTTTTCTAATAAACTTATACTGATGAGGCTGTATCTTTTGTGGTCCTCCTTGTTTCTTGAGGGTAGAAATCCCAGCCCTAGCTTTTACTCCAACAATACCCCTAACTATGTCCTGGAGAATGGTATACCTGGAGGGTAGGATCTTCAGAACAACTGACCTTTGAGTGAAGTGGCCAAACAATATTTGGGCTGATTCAGACCAAAGAGTGCCATCTATTGAAAGATCACTTAACTCTCTAGTAAGTTATTCAGCAGTGTGTGTTATCATGAAATAAACTCAAAATAGCATTCTGGAAAATTGAGATGGAAGAAAGAGACACGAAATGTTAAAACAATTCTATATGTGGTGGCCAGACGTGGAAGGCAAGGTCCACCCTGAACCACAGAGAAAAGGGACACTGAGATTGTTTTCCTTCCTGTGAGATTGTGTGAGAAGCTTCCCACAGAGAGTCACCTAAAATGAGGAAGTAGCTCTTTATTATTAAAGACAAATAGTTAATAATAATTGTTTGGAGGAGTAAAATGGTTTAAAGTGACAAAATGGACCAGAGTGCACTGGGGTTAAAATGGAAACGAGTTGTTACACGGAGGCAAGCAATCCTATTCCTGGGCAGCAAGGTGAAGGAACATGAATTCATAATGCACAGCAGTCCAAGCAGATTGCTCAGAGAGCAACAACTGCATGCATTTTGCAGGGCATGTCTCTCACCCTGTTGCCACTTTTTTTAGTGCTCCATATGTTAGATTGCAACTACAGATTTAGCCCTTTTGCCCAAAGGCATCTGAACCTGTGAAAAGCCTAGCTGGGGCACTGTCTATTGTTCATTGACAACTTGTCAATTTACTTCCAGGCAAAATAACTCATAAACATGATAAGTAAGGCAGATAAAACAAGAATTCTTTCACACTTTGCAACTTTACTGCAAAAATGGCTTATTTTCCATAAATGTGTGAAATCTCCCCTCTGAATTGTGACTGTGCATTGAACTTTAAAACTGTTTAGAGAAAGCACAAGCATTTCACAATTCCTGTCTGTAATAAGATGAATGTTAAATATTAAACATGCATTAAAAGTGATAAAATAAAAGATTTTCAAAGGTTCACTGGCATCACCATATTTCTCTTTGATTCCCTGAGTTAATAAAAGTTAAGTTTAACAATATTCTCCAAAAGACAAATGTTTAAACACTATCTTCTAAATCTGACATTTCATATATTTATATTTGCTATTATCTAAACCCTAATGTCAGTTAAGAAAAAAAGAAACAGATATAGTAAACCATATGAGTATTAAATTCAAAAGCCAGTATGTGGTGTGTTAGCATATGTTTGTACTGTAATGAAGTGGCTTTTATTTCTGATATTTATAAACATTCCATTTCTAATGTACTGTTTAAATATTGAAAGCTAATTGTGAATTCTTTTAGGTAAAATATTTTAAGTAGATAATAATTTTGAAATATATTAGTCTCCAAGGCAGAGCAGTCTGTTTATGTGTAGTTATTTATAAAGTCATACTTTTTAATGAAGTCATGTTCCGTGGATTCAATTCCCTGGTAATGAATTTGATTTTAAGCTTCTTGCTTACTGTAATATCACAGTTATACTCGGTGCCCTACTGATTTCCCCCAGGTGATCCTCCACAACGTCAAACATCCTAATTTTGAATAGACCGGAAATGGAGGGGAAAACAGGTGGGATGGATTCCAATGATACAGGACCAGATTCTGCATCCCAGTTGGGTCTTCCTCTTGCAACCTTTGCCCCTGAGACACAGAGCACACTCCCAACATTTCCAGCTTGAGGGTTTTAGGGTCATAGTCACCTTTCCCCCCCTCATTTTCCCATATTTCCTTCACTTACTGTAGAATATTTATAAACAGGAACACATGTGCATCTGTTACATAACAAATGACTTTTGGGAAATAAGTGAGAGAACATGAGAAAAGAAATTTAAAAGACTGTAAAAAAGGGGAGTAAAACAAATCTGTGATGATCAAGAATGGCTCAGAATAGGACCTGTTTTTTAGGAAGCAGTGTAGTTCAGTGGAAAGAGCCCTGCACTGGTAGACCAGAGACTTGAGTTCAAATAGTGTCATCAGCACTAACTAGATCTGACCCTCAGGAAGGTCGTCTTTATTCCTGACTTCAATTTGAGTCAGTTTTTCCCTCATGGGGGAAGAAGGCCTGTGCTGGCTGTGCTCCAGACCTCCTACCAGTTTTCTGCCTTTTGAATACAGAGAGTTCCTGTAAGGTTTTAAATAAAAAGAATCTTTCAGAAAAAAAAAAAAAAAAGGTACTCAAAGCCAGATCTAAAATTATATTTATTATGTGAATAATGTACTCAGGTGATATAATAATAATTTAATTCATAAAAATTTTCTCTAAAAGAAACCATGTAGATTACAGAGAAATGCTGTGCTTGCTTTAAAACAGGAAATGAATATGTTAACGACTCCATCACCTGATTTTTGTGTGAACATGGAGAGTATACATACCTGTACTTCCAAAACTTCAATTTAAAATCTATTCTTTTTTATTTTTTCCGCAGCAATCTTATCACATAAGCTGTGTGTTTCTAAGTATTATATACTTTAAAAAGTCTTAACAGATCTCATAAATTAGAGATTGTATTTTTTCACATGGCCGTACGATGTTCCAATTTCTACATCCTGGTATCTTGGGTTCTTCATAATGAATTTATCATCGTAGCAATTGGCTGCATAGAAGCTGGTCCCCTTCCACCCCACTCCACATGCATTGTAGCTAACCATTACTCTGTTTGTGCAGTGTTCTTCTTCACTCGGCGTCAATGAACATGTATTTTCTCCCATGAAACTGAATCCTGTTTATCTGCCCAGTTCTCTAACCTGTCAAGGTCATTTTGAATTTTAACTTCTTTTTTTTTTTTTTTCAATGCTGGTCATTCCACCTACCCTGCCATCTTTGGCATGTTAATGAGCACATCATCCATGATATTACTAAAATTGTTGAGTTGGGAAACCCTGGAAAGAGAAAGAACAGTAACCTAGGAGTAAATTGTTCAGGACTGTTTGGAGACCTAGAGTATTTGTTGCAGAAGTTTCCCCACAGCCAAATATTGTAAGAAGTGAGAAGAAAAGCAGTGAGTTAAAATTAAGGGAAGGCAAATAATAGAGGCACTTTAAGTGTCAGCCATGTGAGAGAGGGAACAAAAAGGAAACAGAAAAGGAGGAAAAATAACAAAAGACTACATTGCACACCTTTAATATATACAGTTTTTATTTGCCAATTATATCTCAATTAAGCTGGGGGAAAAGAAAGAGGGAAAGATAAAGATATAAAGCAGCCGTATTTTGACGACATGAAGATACAGAATCTGATATTGAATATGCGAGTTTAGAATGTATTTATTTAATTTGAAGCATGTTGTTTCATTCAAAAACACAGCAAAGGGGCTGCTTAGTGCTGGACGTCAATTAATATTCTAACAAAGGACTGGCAGGAAGCCACGGTGGACGTCTAGTCAGAGACAGTGTGTCATACTACTGTTGACTGTAAAATTAATTACCATTTCTAAATAATAACTGTGATGCATATTCTTCCAGGCATACTATACTGCCCTCTTGCCATTAAAGGTTATAAATAATTATGTGTTTTTTAAAAAAAATACGCCCTTTAGAGAAATCACAAGCAAAAATATCAACAAGCCTAATAATAATGATAAAAAGAACACCCGTGTATGGTGGGACAAGTCGACATTGTGAAGACAGGACTGAATATTAAGAAGTGTCACCTACCTAAAGTAAGTGTTAGACATTCGCATGATGGCATCAGCTGCTGATCTAATGCATCTGGAGTGGCCCTGTCACTAAAGCATAGCTAACCAAGGCAGAGGCACAGACAAAGCTGCTTCATCATTAATGTCAGTAAAAGGATCTGGAGGAAAAATAGAGAGTCTCTGGAGACCTTGTCTGGACTTCTTGGAGCCTGGACAACAGTCCTTTCCAACAACAGTCTTTTCCACCCCAATAGCAGCTGCAACAAAGAAAAAAAGGAAGGCATTGACTTGAGTTGTCATTAAGTTCAAAGAGGTGAGAACTGTAGCCCGTGATGAACCTTTATAGTCAGAGTTATTAATGGGGAGTTCTTTTTATGGCTTTTTGAAAATATCACATTTATTAACAGTGCTAAATTATCCTGGGTTATTGTTTGGCATATGTTGACCAGTCAGTTTTAAGCTGCTAAAATTAAAAAATCTTTTCTATCTCTATGAGAGAGAATAGAAGAGTACAAAAAATTTTCTTCCTCAGGGTTGTAGCATATAGATGTAAAACAGCACTATCAATCTAGGGATATAACAGCTCTCGCTCTTAGTTGGGTACAGACTGGTTCAAGGATCATATTCAATGAGAAGTTATTAATGTTTCAGAGGCAACCTAAAAGGACACATCAAATGATGTTCTGCAGGGTCTGTCTAGGGTGGTAATATTTAATGTTTTATAAGTGACTTGGATGATAAAATATGGAACAAATCATAAAGTTTCATGGAAGACTCTAAGTTGGGAGAGGTAACAAGAACCTTGGAAGATCTGCTTATAATTCCAGATGACCTTGAAAAGTCAGTGGAGGAGCCATTAATGATGAGGTTTACATGGATTTGATAGCCTAACAAATGAGGTTTGAACAATGGGCAAAAATGAGAGAAAAGGGGCATGGGAAAACAAATGTGAAATGTACTAAATACAACTAATCTGGTAAACCCAAGTTCTGCTGGAAAGAATCACACATGATACTAGCAAATGTAAATGACATCATACATAGGATTATGAAGTAGTTTGATGCTCTATGGTTTAATTTAAGAACAATAGAAACAGATAAGAGACTGTCCAATAAAGGCAAAAACTAAAGAGCTATAAGGGGAAAAGTGAATGCCTTATGGTTTCTGAGCGTTGGAAATTGAGACCAAAGGGTGGCCTGTTTATAGTTCATTGCCAATAACTCTTGCTTTGTCAGAATGACTCAGGCTTATTGTTTACTTTGGGTGTAGTTCACGATTCTCCCTAATTGCTTTCCTTCTCATCATCCTTCTAGTTTCATTTTATTCAGAACTTATACATAGAGTTTATGCCACTTAAAGTACACTTGTTTACATGTTATTTTGTTATTGAATGACCTATAGTTGTTCAAATGATTCAACAAGTTAATACTGGCTGGCTGCTGTCAGGGAGATGTTTGATTGCTCAATGCAGAAAGTAACCTTTGGGCCATAATTGAGGCTCACTCTGAGATACTTTGGAGGAGTAATATTCAACTGAACGCGTTCTGTTTTCACTGAAACACTGGTTTGCATATATTATTCTTTCTGATGCTGCAGAAAAGTGTGTAAGGAAGAAAAGAACAAGACCCTGTGCCTAGATAACAGAGACAGGCATGCATTGAATAGTGTGCATTGGAGGGGAATAAACATCTCCAAGTTTCAAGTAGCAGATTGAGAGCAGTAGAAGTGTCATAAAAACCCAGATGTTGAAGACTGTTTAAAGTGTGAACTTAAAACAATCGCAGAAAGACTTGAGATTTTCTTTATTGCTTTTTAATTCCCAATAAAGGAAAATGATCCACTTTGTATAGGCCTTTATAACAATGGTTCTCAATAATTGGCTACACATTGGACTTGCCTTAGCTACTTTTTAAAATGCTGCCTGCCTGTGTCCCAAATCCCAGAGATTATGACATAAGGAGTCTTGGGTGATACCTGGAAATGGGAATTTTAAAAGTTCCCCAGCTGATTCTAATGCATAGCCAGGCTTATAAACCACTGAGCTACACCATGTCTCACACCATGTGGCCAGGAGCCAGTGATAGAAGATTTTTGGTGGCAACACTTCAGTACTTCTTAAAATGCTCCTGTCCTCTCTGTGTGCTGCTAGCTGTCTTCCTCTTGACTTCAGACCATCTTAGATTTGTTTGCATGTTTGCTGCCCTACTCTCACCTGGGTGTAACAGTTAGCTTTGCTTTTCCTGATTTTCAACGTAGGCATTTCCTCTCATTTTATTCAGCTCTAAAACATTGGCATTGGCCTGCCTCACCTGCACCCTAGCTTGGCTTATCCTTGGAGAGTGAGACCAAAGAGTATCAATATTCCAACACAAGACAGCATGGAATAACGTGGATTGTAAAGCCACTCGGTCATATATGTGGACATGTTTACAACTATCAGTGAGTGAAATGAAACAGGATTATGAAATGAGGAAAGTCTTTGGACAAAATCACCATGGAGATGCATCCCTTAATTATATGTGGCTAAGATTTTTACTTCCTTAATGCCAAAACAATAATCTATATTATTTGTGGTTTTCTTACTTACATAGCTCTGCTTAGCTAAGTACAGAATGTTTATTTCATCATATTTTATTGGTCATCCTTAACCAACCTATTTTAAAAATCATTTAAAAATAAAATCCTAGGATAAATAGCCTTTCACATTTCATTATTATTATGGTCATGTGGACTCAAATGATAATTTAGGTCAAAATTCCGGAGTCTGGAGTTACAGGACAGGATGAAGCATCCATTAAACAATAGTGTCTCATCAAGGTTTGTGCCTTCTTGGTTGTACCATGTGGCATAATTGCATTTTTGTTAATACATTTCAACAGAAAAAATTAATAACAGTCTCATATCACACCAGTAAGATTGTGGCTTCTTTCGTTCAAATGTCAAGTCAGCTAATACTTTTTTGATATCATCAATAATGCTTCATTCAAAGCAATCTACATAATAACTATCCAGTAAAACCTTAACATTTAAAAGTACCTTAACATTTGAGTTTCTCCTAAATTATTTCCATTCTACTCTCTCATCCCTTTTTCAATCTCTACTCCTTTTCTCCTTCCATGCTACTGTCACCTGTTGGCTTATATGTTTATACTCTTTCCGCTTCAAAGGGAGAAGTTTGACTGATATCCTTAACATTTCAAATAGTAACCTCTGGAGACAGAAGTTCAGCTTCTTATCTTCTTGAGTGAACTGTGGTAGTTCAGTAAAATTATCTCCTTTATCTCCTTATAGGATCAATGTTCTAGATTGTTGGCTGCCTGCTTATCTTGCCCCAATTCATAGTCAGGGAGGATTCATTATGTAGTAGATAAGGTCAGCCAGTTTATCTGGCACAAAATCTGGGATCCAAGCCTTTTCAACTAGTAACATAGCTAAGTGGGAATTACTCTGTTTTAATCTTTATGTGCTATATGAGTTCGTACTCACAAGTTTTAGTCATTCATTAGAATATATCGTGACTGCAGTAGACTTTAACATCAGCATCAGAGTTGTTATCTGTGCCCAATCCTGCAGAAAGAGTCCAGTTTCTTCAGAGGATTGACCTTGCCAAAAAGTCTTAAAGTTAAGTATGAATAACATCTTTTGTTATCTCTTCGGCTAGTCCAGAGCGAAGGCAGCAAATTTCCTTTATGAGTTTTCTCTTGTAATTTCTGTGGCTTTTCTTTTTTTATTTTGGTTTAGTTTTTCTTTTCTTTGTGCAATAAGCCACTGTCTTCTGTTGACCCACACTTTCAACCTAGAAGATAGGGGTCTAAAAAATTATTTCTGTTAAGAAGCTCAGCTTAGGATGTTATTATCATTCCACAGAAATGTGCATTTTAAAGGATGTACTTAGAGTAGGCATTCTTAACACAAAATAAGGAAACTCTAAAAGAAAGAATGTGAGATACTGTGGTAAGTTCTTGTGCCCAGGGGCCACTGCTCAAGTAATACAGTCATTTTGTCCCTTCAGAGGGTGGAACCAGCCTAACAGAGTCTTGTTTGGGCTGCCTGTGGTTTGGAGGATTCCTAGGCTGAGCAAGAGTATGTAGGTGTAGAATTATTATATTGCTCCTGGTTTCTGCTGCAGCTTTGGAACTCCCTGGGGGTGTTTTACACCTATTAATAAAAAGATAGGACAAGATTGAATAATGGTTTCTGTTTCCATAAAAAGGAAATAAGGCTCAATGGACCCTGTTCCCAAAGTGCTTTCATAAATAACAAGAAATTAAGGCTCACCACTAATTTTCTAGTCTTTTTTTTTTTAAGACTAGAATCATATTTTCCGGTTTATAGTGACCTATTTTTGAGAAAGATTCTCACCGTATTCTAAACCTTTAGGGAGATAATTACCACACAGTGGGATCTCTATTTTTTGCACACTGAGGAACCTGTCCATCGTGATCATGAGTTTGCTGCACCACATGCATTTTATGTTATCTCTCCCCACTACTTGCACCCGCCTCCTTGGTATGGCTGATTAAGGTATCCCACAGTGGATGGCAATTTTTTCCTGGTTGTATCAGTAGCTTTGGTTCATGCCTGAGTTGCTGCCTGAAGGTTCATCTGTAAGCAGTGCTTTACAAATGTACACGCCCACTGGTCATGATGGACAGACATATGACACACAGATAGGCTGCTGTTTCTTTTCTTTTTTTTTGGCCACACTGGGTGGCATGTGGGATCTTAGATCCCCGACTAGGGATCGAACCTGTGCCCTCTGCAGTGGAAGCACTGAGCCCTAACCACTGGACCACCAGGGAATTCCTCAGCGGCTGCTGTTGAACTTGAAAAAATTATAGGAAAAGCACCCTAGAAGTAACATAGCCCAATTGTATAGATCTGCAGTGTAATTTTTGTATACAAAAAAGCCTATTTTCCTTGATGATAAATAGGAAGTCTGCTTTATTACATTTAATTCAAATCTCTGAAAGCAAAATAATTTGTGCTGTTCCAGCTTATGAATGATGAGGTTGTTTCTCTTAGGAGTAAACTCAGGTGAAAAATACATAGGGATGTTATTTTTATTGCACAAGTGGTTAAAAGACCTACTTCATATGGTGCACATTGAAATGTAGTGTAAATGCACAGGTGATGGTAAATTGGAATGGTAGCATTTGATAGTTATGTAATTAAGTCAGAATTCCCAAATTTCAAAGGGCATGGGGCTCAAAATAACAATGACTATAAAGTAAAAGTACTATGTATTACTTGTCTGTTGCGGTATAACAACATCACTATAAACTTAACAGTTAACACAACACACTTTTAATCTCAGTTTCTGTAGGTTAGGGAGTCTCTTCTCAAAATAGACATTATAATCTATGTAATTTAGCCATACATACATGATCATGTACATCTTGACCATAAAAAACAAAAGACAGATAGAATGAACTCAGCAGCAAGGTGAATAGTTATATATGTAAATTACTGTGCACAAAAAGTTCTCAATAACTGTACTTAATCAGATAAAAGTCTTGTTGCAGAAGCATTTTTAAGCTAAATTCTTAAAAAATCAGCTGAGGCATACATGGCCTTATGGAACAAATAGATAAAGAATGGATTATTAAATCAGTGGGTCTGAAAACTTTTCCTGAGAAACTCCCAAGGTGCTCGTTAAACTCTATATTTCTAGGTCCTGTTCTTGGATATTATGATCAAGTAGTTATGATAGGAGTTGGTGATTATGCTCAAACAACTTTGGAAAAAAACTGGTTTAAGTAAAGTGTTAGAAACTTTCTGTGAAGTAAATGGGTAAAGTAAATTAGAGTATAACCATGATTGTACATGAATTATTAAGTATCAGTAATGTTGACTTGTGGGTATCATATGAAATCCAAAACAAGTCTATATGGCAGAATGTGAGGTGAGTGGTGTATAACCTTTTTCCTTTTCAGTTGGTAGGAAAGTGACAGGAAGAATGGTGAGAATGGGTGGTCTCCTAAAGGAGGATATAATTAAGTTATTAAAAAAAATATCAGTTTGGGGCAAAAGATTTAGCAGAGGAACTACAGAGAAGAAAAACTGAGGGTTTTATACATAGAAAAATGGATACAGATATCTTTACATATCTAATAGAGGAAATGAGGCATGGAGATGATGAGATTAGATATCAGGGAAGAGGGTATCAGAATATTGGTACATGTGACAAGAGAGGCAAACTGAGGGATAGAAATGAACCAGCGAGTCCCAAATGGGGAACTGCCGGTTGGTTTGTTTTGAATTTCAGGAATATTCTTTCTGAATAAGAAATCAATCATAGACTGAACATAGATGATTGTAAAGGATACAGCTTGATGCTGGCCAAGAGTGGCTGTTTCATTCACTTAAAATGTTGAAAAATGAAGTCAAGCAAAATCAGTCCAGAAAAGTCCAGACATCTTTACATTCAAGACCACATTGGACACAATAATATTTTATTATAGTCCTACTGTCTTTAAAGATATACTTGATGTACTTTCCCTGTTCATTTGAAAATAAGAAAAGTATATCCTCATTCTTCCAGACGTTTCTTTCTTTTTCTTTCTTTCCCTTTGTTCCTCCCTCCCTCCCTCCCTCTCTCTCTCATTTTTTCTTTTTTTCTTTCTTTCTTTTCTTTCTCTCTTTCTTTCTTTCTTTCTTTCGTATACTGTATATGGCAAGTTAAAAGGGCTGAGCTGTGTTGATTAACTATCCAAATGTTTAATCAATACGGAAATAGCAAGATGCATTCTGGCTGTGAAAGACCTTGGAAAGGTCCCACTTTCCTTATTTTCCACCCCCAAGTGGGACATCAATGAACTATTACATGGTCCCTGCATATCAATGCAGTAGGGCTTAGACAAATACAATGTTAATGGATAATTGTGGGTCACCTTGTCAAAATATGTTAAATGCCCCTTGAGTACGTTTTTTTCCCCCTATTAAAAATGACAGTAAACTGTGACCTTGTTGATATCATACATGCTTTCAGGAAGCAAACATTATTATTCAATCTGTAACAGGTTCATTGATTTATGGGTCAAAAAATTCATTAGGACTAAATTATAAAGCACACTTTCTGTGTTGATACAACCCATGGTAATTGTGTGGCAAAGTGCTAAACAGTCTTACTTTGGTTTAGGCAAAATAGTTTTACGAACATTCATTCAGAAAACATACATAGAGGCAGCTTCTAAGAGAGTGATTCATAAGTGAGGCCTGTGTCCCTGGATGTCTGGGATGTCGACAGCACAGAGTCAGGGGAAGTTCACTAGGTGACCAAGGTCCTGGGACTCTGGCCAAGAATATGCCATCTGTCAGCATGGTGGTACGTGCCGGAAGCCTGAGCCTTGGACCTCTGCCCCCGACTAGGTCTATTCACAATGCCACGAACACCCACCCAGATCCTCCACTGTTTCTGGTGCTGTTGGAGGACAGAGGCTTGCTTGTCATCTGGTGCCATGAGTCACAAGGAGACGAATTGTGGCACTTGGTGCTTCTAGATTCCAAGTGAGCTTCGGCAGCATGACACACATAATGGAATGGGTTAGATTGGCAGTCATGTTTGAAGTTTTCTTTTTTCTTTTCTGAAAAACATTTCTTAAGAGGCTGGTAAAACGAAGATTCGATGGCCAAGAATGTAGATTATGCAGGGAATGTCAGAATTTATTTGTCATTTTATCATTTGTTGCTCCTAAGCCTAAGATAATGCTAAGTTGAAACTGAGATAAAAATGACATAATTGGCCACATTTTTTTCTTCACTACAAAACTCATTTTTTTCCCTCTGAGAGAGAATGCAAAAATATTTAAAACTATAGGTTATGTGCTACGAGATGCATGAATATAGAAAGCATTATGCTACTTTAATGGGTCATGGAAAGAAAATATGTTGTACAAATGTAACGCACACATTCAGAATGTGTAATAAAGGATAGTGTCATCTTTAAAAATGAAAGGAAACAGCATAAATAACTAAAATGAGAACCCTCTTAACATGTCAGTGATTTTATTAGAGAAATAGCTTCACTTTGTATACACTTCTTCAATTTACCTCTGGTCACCCGAGTATAAAGAAACAATTTTACACATTATAATGAAATAGAATAAATGTCTCAATTTAAAAATTCACTATGTGGTGGGCATTTATTCTATCAGAGCACCAAGGTAAGGTATACCACTCTTTGGTACATGTGATTTGTTGGTACAGATGCATAAGAACACACACATGCAGTTCTGAGCGTGTAAGAATTACATGACATTCCCTTTGAGGACCTAATTCAATTTCGTTGCAATATTCCACTCTCCAAATGTTTCTGGTTGCTTGTCTGAATCCTTTCAGAGATAGAAATGAACACATAAAGAAGACCCATTCTTACGAGCATAAACTATGCAATGACTGCCAGATTATTCTTCCCTAAGTATCATAGACAAGTGGATATTTAGAGTTGGAAGAGACCCTAGAAATCATCAAATTGAAATTCCTTCCCTTCTAGATAAGAACAATGAGGCGCACAGATGTTAAGAGACATACCCAAGGCCACACAGCACAGTAATGGCAGAACCAACAGATGAAAACTCACATTTTTTCTGACTCCACTATATTAGGCTGCCTTCTTCAAAGATAACCTCCCCCCATCTAAATCACATCATGTTCTATGGAATGGAAGATTATGGTTGCTGCCACCATTGAGCATTGTGTTTCCTGCTTTAATTTTTGCTTTTGCTATGTTAGTTAACATCTGTTGATGAAATGCTATCTATCAGGCATTATTCGAAGGGTTCTATATGTATAATAATTTATTTAATCTTCAAACGAGTCTATTATTCATTTTTTATAGATGGGGAACTATCACCTTCCTCTTTTTCCACCCCCTCCTTCTTCCTCCTCCTCCTCTTTTCTTTTTCCTTTTTCTTTTTTTTCCATAGACGGGATAACCAAGGCTAAGATATTCCACAAATTGCCCAACGTCACAAGCCGGTAAGTGGTGGCCCTGGGATTCTAAACCCAAGGCACCTGGCTTTAGAGACTATTCTTTTCTTCACGAAGTAGATGGAGTTTCTTTTTCTCCAATAGATGGAGTTTTTCTTGTAGCTGGTACTGTTCCTCCCCAGCACAATTAGTCAAAAGCAGCAGGAGGGAAGAGAAAACATCAATAGCAGCAGCTAGTTCTTCATCACTGTGTCCCCTGGGCGTAGCTCTGTTGCATCCATTCCCTTTTTCAGAAGATCCCTGGCCCCTACTTCCCTAACTTCTACTGAAAGTTACCTTTTGATGCAAGATGTGTAGTATATTAATTGTTCCACCACCCCCTCCCAAACTCGCTTGCCTTTTCAACAGATAATAATGAAGCTAATGATACTTAAATCTGTTACTTTTATGGAGCCAGTGTTAAGCATTCCAAATTAGTGCTAATAATGTAGAAGCATCTTTTCAATTTCTCTAATTTTAATTCTTGCAGAAAAATATCTTCCTTAAGTAAGTTGATATGCTTAAATATAAGAAAGTTTTCTGTCCAATTATATCCCTTAAGTTTTATTAGGACCTATATCTTACTCTTACTGACAATTGTTATATTCTATAAGTTGGGTTGTGATTAAAATTATTAAATTGAGATACCTGAGAAACTAGGTCTCCTGTTGGCAAAACTGCTCAGAGTAATGGTATGAGAGTGGATTCCTGTATGGAAAAAATGAAGCAATTTTTTAGAGGTGATTTAGTGTTCTTTACACTATATTTTTAAATAAATGAGATGTGATAATGTTATCCCTGATAAAATTATCAGTCTTTGTGGCTTTTTATGATATTTCAACTATTTCATTTAATTTTTTCCTGGAATTTCTATGTGGAATTTCTGTTTTCCTTTTGGTGATTCCTTTTTCTTTTCTCACCTTCATGTGCTCAAGGAATCATAATAAAATGTCCCAGAAATTTAAATTTTCCATAATCTCCATGTTAAACAATTCAGCTACTCAATTATTTGAGACTTGTATGGTGCTTTTTATTGACGAAGTACTCAATAATTATATCACTAAAATAAAGTAATTCTTACTAATTTCATTGCTTTTAAATATCAGTCAAATAATAGGAGTGACCTTTATAATATATTAAAATTTAAATTGTTTACATTCATCAGAATTAGACAAAAAGCTGCATGACTCAAGTTGTATAATATTCAGTATTGGTTTACTGAACAAGTTAATCACATAGTTATTGATATATCAATATATAAACTATATTGATATATGTGATTATCATTCTCTACTTTCTCTTGGTAGAGGGTTTATATTAAAGAAAACTGAGCATCTGTTTAGTATATATTTCCAGATTTGACTTCAGTTTAAAGAAAATAGATTTGCAAACTCACTACTTTTGAAATATATATTAAAAAAAAAAAAAAAACCACGACAACATGTCATGGATTCCTGCTTCAGCATAGATTTGAGCTGTCTTCTTGCAATCACCTAAGATATGGAAAACAAATGTACTTCTAGGCAGATAAGAGAATTTTTACTTATTAAACAACAACAACAAAAACCATAAAAACCTTTGCTGCTGTTCTGTTTAATTATTAATATATTTAACACACAGATGCATGTGATTTTCTAGATGAAAATGTTACCACTGATGTGGACCTACGTTGAATTGGCTTTATATATTTCAGCGGGTGATTTCTTGTATACTACTGACTTGCTCAGGTATGTTTTGTATGAAAAGAGTCACAGAACTATTTGTAAAATAGTCTTGCAATTCTTCATTTTTCTTTCCCAACTTTCTTTCTCAACAAGAAAATTATTTGTGATGTTCTGCTTTCACCTTAAAGAAAACTTTCAGTGGAAGAAGCACAAGGAAGTAATGTTTTCAAATTACATTCCATTTATTTTCAAGAAAGCGAAATGCTTCTACATCCTTAATTTTCCTTTGTCCTCTTAATAAACCTCAAGATGAGAGGGAAATCACTTCTTAGTGTTTTACGACTGGGAGAATAGAGTAACAAGAACATAAGTGATCACCAGCAGATACTGCCCAGAATGCATGGCTCTCAGGTTTTGGTGTCTGTGCTCCATCAGGCAAACTTTGCCCTTCCCCAGGAAAGACCTGAGTGGTGGAGTACCTAAGATTGTCGTTGTTACTATGGATTAGAGAAGAATATATGATCCACCTTTTTATCATGTACTGAACTTTCATCATAAGTAAAGCATGTGGATTGTTCTAGACTTAGCCAGCAAGGGATTAATGTTAGAAAATTATTCTTGCTTTCCCTATACCTCTATTAGAATTAGCAAGAGCTCTACGAGAAGATGAGTAAGTGTTATACTTAGGAGAGGTGAGGCATCTTAGTTAAAAGCTTTGTTTGATCCCCATCTAAGTTCCCAGATGCCATGGAAATTCCTCTTTTACTTTTCTTGACTCTTTCCTTTTTCATCTTCAAAATGGTAGAGGGAGTAAAACTCTCCAGCTTGCTTCTGTCCCACAGGCATTCAGTGTAATGTACATAACCTGCAGTAATATTTCTTAACAGTTGTATCGGTTTTGCTAACCTGAATTCTTTTGTGTTCTCCTTCATCCTACATGTGTAACTATACATTATCAGTCCCCAGAATGAAAGATAATATCGGGTTGCTCTGTGAGGTGAGACATTGTTTTCCTCAGAAAAATAATTTGGGCTAGAGCTGTAGAGGATAAATGTTGTGCTTTTAACATGGAAAAAAGATCATGGGTTATGATTTCCTGTGCAAAGACCATTTTTTCCAGCAATATATCATGCCTCTTCTCTCCTGCGTGTGCAAAAGGACCTTCCTTCGTTATATGTTAGAAGGTGCATAACTCCAAAAGAGATGGAGTTAGATGAAAAAGAGCTATTCTGATCTCCACTGATTAAAATAAATGTGCTCCTAAAAAAGGCAGGAGAGTAAATTACTACATCCCCAGAACAGCAGTAACTTATACACCAACAAGTTATTTTCAAGTTTGCCAGAGGAAATAATCTGCTATCAACAAGGGGTAATTGCCTGAGCAAACTCATCTTTACATCTCACACACGCTGTCACCTTGTATAAAGAAGGAGGAATGCACTACATATCAATTCAGAGAAGATTTTCTGAAATATTTTTCTAAAGATTTCTTCCTTCTCCTAGGCAACTAAAAGGAGAGAACATGAATACAGTTCAGAACACATCTAATCTCTGCTCCTGCCTTATCATCGAATAGCATTGGAACACACCACAGATTCCATACCTCAGAGCCTAGGGGCAAGATGAGAAAGGATCCATTTAGATTGGAATAGAAATTCCAATTGGAGATTTACCTAAGACTGCCACAGGTGAAACAGGTTAGCTGAGAAACCCTCCGGGAATAAATGTTGCTAACATTAGGAAGAAATATCAACGTGATGCAATGTTCAGTTTTACCCAGAACAACAAAAGCAGAAAAACAGAAGCAGGAGAAAGGAGGGAGAGGATGGTTAGTAGGAAAACGAGAAAGGAGGTCTCTTCTTGAGAATAATATTTAGGGTTTGCAAAGGACAAAGGAAGATCTTGATGTACAATTCATGTACTTCATGTACTTCACTGCTGCCTTCAGTACATTCTATTGAAGTTGGTATTTGAAATTTTAATATCTGAGATATTTTAACATCTGTGCATGTGTGTTAAAATTGCTAAGGATTCAGCAAGTAATTGGGGTAATAGGACATGTGAGCGTGTGTGAATTGGTAAGAAACCAAAGACAACTGGCCCACGTCTTTCTTTTTCTCCCCAAAGTTCTCATTTTGTTGAAAAGATACTTTGAAAGTCATGGGCTGAAGGCCTCTTACCTAAGGTGATTTCTACTCACTTGAGAAAAGTTATTTGAATGTGGGACTTGAGTATATGTATACATCTGCACGTGCTCCATGACTAGATTTTGGCTGACCAAAGACCAGGTCACATGACACACTATTATAAAGATTTACATTGCATTTTTAAAGAAAACATCAGTGTTCTGTGTAAATGACCAGATGTATATTGCAGAAAACAAAGTATTACCATGCTTAGTATTCCTATAATATTTGTATAATATTTTTTTGGTAAATACAAGGATGTTTTAATTTTTTTTCCTCACAAGAGAGAACTTCCAGTGCATATACACTTCTTGATAATGTTTTTTTTTTTTAAAATAATCATTTATTTATTTTTGGCTGCGTTGGGTCTTTGTTGCTGTGCGTGGACTTTCTCTAGTTGCAGAGAGCGGGGGCCACTCTTCCTTGCAGTGCGCATACCGACTCTAGGCACGTGGGCTTCATTAGTTGTGGCTCAGGGGCTCAGTTGTTCCGCAGCATGTGGGATCTTCCCGGACCAGGGCTCGAACACGTGTCCCCTGCATTGGCAGGCGGATTCTTAACCACTGTGCCACCAGGGAAGTCCCTTGATAATGTTTTATGGGGTTGTTTTCCAGGACAGGTGGTATGACCATTAGTAACTGACATTTAAAGAATCAATGTAGATAGACATTTTAATTTTTTGATATCTGTTTAAAAACACATGACTCTTTTTCTCTTTTTTTGTATATTAAAAAATAGAGCACTTGACATTTCGGCCACCCAGTCCTTGCAATCTTCTCTTGCCTTCCTGGACATTGCTATCTTATTCTATTTTCTGGTCCTATGACTGTTTCTCCTCTATTTTAGTCATGGTTTTCTCTTCTTTGCCCCATCCTGCATGTTGACATGTCCCCTGGCCTCCCTCTAAAACCCTAGCTCTACTTTCCCTCCGTTAGTGATTTGTGTCTGCTCCCACAGCTTCAGTGATCCCTTCCACAAGATGGCTTCCGGTCTTTTATTGTCAGTTACAACAACTCTCCTGAGCCCCATACTCATAGCTCCTGTTGCTTGTTAGATTTTTCTCTTGGAGATCATTAATGAAACCAAAGCCAACATCTTATTTCCTAAATGAATCCTATATCCCAGCAAAACTAGACAATCCATGGCTTCCTTCTGCATATTTTTATCTGCTCTTGAATCTTTGTGCTTTATTCAACCTTTGCCTAAAATTCCACCGTATTTTAACTTATTGAAATACTACTGCTCTTTAAGGTCCAACTCAGTATTCACCTTGGAGACTCTTCTTTGCAACTTAGTTATTGTGGGACTTTGGAAAAATAGTTAAACTATTTGAGTTTTGTCTCTTGGTTTGTAAAGTGGAAATAATAATTCCTATGCTTACTAAATGTAAACATAGTGCTATGGTCTGAATGTTTCTGTCTCCCCCCCCCCCAATTTCATACATTGAAAACCTAATTCCCAAGATGATGGTATTAGGAGTAGGGCCTTTGGCAGAGCCCTGATACATGGGATTAGTGCTCCTATCAAAGAGGTTCCTGAGAGCTAGCCATGTGAGGATACAACGAGAAGTCTGCGATTAGGAAGAGGGCCAACACCCAACCATGCTGGCACCTTCATCTCAGACTTTCAACCTCCAGAACTGTGAGAAATAAATTTGTCGTCTATAAGCCTTCCAGTCTATAGTATTTGGCTGAGAGTAGCCCAAATGGACTAAGACACATAGGATATAATTATTACAGTGACTGACTGAGATGATCAAAATATAATACCTTGACAAACAACTATAAGGAAAAGCAAATTTTGTGGGTCTCAGGCAAATTCCTGTTACAGTGGAACTTAACCAAGGTGAGATATGTCTATATGGGCCACTGATTATTAGTTTTCTTTCTTAATTCTCATTACACTTTTAACTTTTCTTTGATACTTGCAACATACAATTTTGTTTGACAGAGTAGAGAGGAATAGTAGTTCGGAGTATGGACTTGAGGACCAGACTGCTTGGGTTCAATTTTGGCTCCATCATTAATAGTTCTATGGTTTTTGGACAAGACGCTTTAACCAATTTGTGGCTCCTTCATAAATGTTAATGTTGTGGTGAGGGTTAAATGCATTAGTGAAGGTAAAGTGCATAACGTATAGTCCTTAGTAAGCATTCGATATTACTACTATAATAGTTATTTGTGGACTTGTAATATTTTCTTCACTAGATTGTATGTTCCTTAAGAGAATGATATCGAGAGTGATTTGTACATTGTTGCACCTCCCAAAAGTCTAGTGCAATGTCTAGCAGAGTGACTTTCACATAGTTGCTGCTTAATAAGCACTTGTTGAATCAAAATTAAGTTGTGCACTTTAAATTATTAGCTAAAATTTTAGTATTTCCATACAATGACTTCAGACAGAATATAGTAAGAAAAGAAAACTTTTGTAGACCTTACTTGAGCTTCCCCTTAAGTAGTTTAACCTAGCCAGTTTTAGAAATTTTTTCTATCAATTCCAAATTTGACAATTCAATCTTCTAGAGCAAAGACTTTTTTTTGAAGTGTTTATAAAAAAATAATGTTTTAGCACATTAAAGTAGAAGGATTCATTGCTTTGAAAAGTTTGGTGTTTTTATTTTTACCCCCTTAGTGAGTAGAGAAAGTAGGAAGGTTTCTATCTGAAATACTCAGGATACTAGATGGATGGTCCCATTATAAAATTTTCAGGAATATGACTTTGGTGTGAGATCTCCCCAAATTTTGACTGTTCACTGTGTGTTCTTACATAGAACTTTGGTTTCATTTATTAATGCCTCAAGATCTCAGCTTTGTCATCTAAACTGCTTTTGCCATTAAATGAGGGATCCCTTGAGCAGCAGTTCCGCCTACTCAAACTCACTTCAAGGATATGAGGAACCCCCCTAAGATAGCCCGATAAACAGAATAAATACAATTATGACAAAAATGCAGGAAGAAAAGACTATCTGGTATTTCTGGCAGCCAGGCACTTGCCCTTGTTCTGGCCTTGGGTATTTCTGGCAGCCAGGCACTTGCCCTTGTTCTGGCCTTGGGTCTTTAACTTTCATGATTTTTTTTTTTCTTGTTTCTCTTTTCTTTTTTTTTAAATTTATTTATTATTTATTTTTGGCTGTGTTGGGTCTTCGTTTCTGTGCGAGGGCTTTCTCCAGTTGCGGCAAGTGGGGGCCACTCTTCATCGCGGTGTGCGGGCCTCTCACTAACGCGGCCTCTCTTGTTGCAGAGCACAGGCTCCAGACGCGCAGGCTCAGTAGTTGTGGCTCACGGGCATTGGCAGGCAGATTCTCAACCACTGCGCCACCAGGGAAGCCCTCTTGTTTCTCTAGGTAAAGCCACTAAGACATTTTTGATGCCAATTGTTTTATTTCTTCCTACTCATTCCCAAGAAGAAGATCCTTGAAATCATCCTAAAGTTAAACCAATCAGGATCCCAGTCCTCATTAAATGATGTAAAGTAAACAAAATGTAGGAGAGAAAAGTAAAAACAGAGGTGTTTCTGAAGGCCCAGGGCTGCTGCCATATTTAACGTTATAAATGTTCTGAAAATACAGTAAACAATGAAATCAGGTAGGTTTAGAGATGATATTTGGCTCCTCAGTGTTCTGATAGACCAAACGGATGACAATAAGCTACATTGTAGTGTGCCTGACGAGTGGCAGATGAGATTAACTGGGGGCAAGTGTGAGGGGGAAAAAGAACCACAAATATCTTCCCATGTATAGCTGAGCCTCTGGACTTTTGGAAAGGTCCGTTCATGGAAAATGAAATCTCTGTGATGGATCATTTCCTGAATACTTCAACTCAACATTGGCGTAAAAAATTAGAAACAAAATAGAAAATAATCCTTTGGCTTTAAAAACATGTTGCTTCTACACTGATAAAATTACATCAACTCTACTTAAGCATTTATTTTTGCACTTGACAAATGCTTTATTTATTGCTTATTGTCCCCCAAACTTTCTACATATCAATAAAAATATATTTTATTATATTATACAACTATATAATATATAAATATGCTTATGTACTATTAAATATTATTAATTATATATTATACTTAATGTATAAATATAGTAATACTTACAAAAATTAAGTACTGCTATAATCACCATTTTACAGATGAGGAAAAAGAAGCATGGAGAGGTTGAATAAAACATGAGATGAAAGATCCAGAAGAATCATGACTAATTGAGATGGTGGAGGAGTTTCCAAATATTTACAGATTGAAATATACAGTACTCCGTGTTAAAAGGGAAAACCTAGAAAAAATATGATGAAAGAATGACGAAAGAATGTGATGAAAATTAATGCTAGTGGTTTTCAAACTATCCTTAGTAGGGTGCTAAGATTTCTTGGAGGTACCTAAGGGGCTGGGAAAGCCTAGCGTGAGGGTCACTGCTGCTTGTCTATCTATTTTACATATTGGGCTCTGCTCAGAAAGAACTCTGTTGTTAAAAGGTTAGAATGCCATTGGTACAGATCAGATTTCCCTGTGTGTGTTCGACATGCTCATTAACATTTTTCCAAAATGCTGCTGTTTGTGGGCATCTACTTTGTGACATAAGACTGGACAACTAGGCATGTTTAAGCATATGATGATGTATATTTACCCAATCTCATTTTTTTTGGTAACTAACAAGCTACAACTGTACCCCAAGATATCTAGATATTCCAGATAGTCCAAGAAATAATATACGCTAAGTATAGAAATAGGTGTAAGTGGAGCTTCTATTTCTTAGATAAATGCATAGTCACGTTAGCTGACTGCTAAAGGGTGCTACTGTTAACGATAAAGCTGTCATTTATCATGTAATATTAATGTAAATAATAGTAGTGGTTCACTATTCAGAAAACAAAGATAAAGCTGGGTGATAGGCAATAGCCAGCGGGCAATCTTTCTCTCTATGTGAATATGCTCAAGACTTAAAGATGAGCTCAAACAGTCTATTTGTAGATCTGTTCAGCTCCACATGTTTAAAAAATAAAGCAAAAACCAAGGATAAATGATAGAAACCTAGTGGAAAAAAAGGAATGCCGCTTCCCCCCATGCTACCCATTTTCAAATGTTTTCTCAGCTTCAGAATTTAAAAAAAAATCATAATATGATAAGAAATCATAGTTCACAGTTGCTCCATTTGGTAATTAAGTCATTTAAAAATAAACACTTGAAATGAAGCTGAAGTAGGGGTTTTTCTCTCATAGGCAATAAGGCAGACTCACCAATACAGACAAGCATTTAATTGAAAATACTTTTAATTACTGTGGATTATCTACTTCTTTCTTTACAGACATACCTCCAGGAAAGGCAGTTGAGCTAACTTTTCATTTTATTTTTTGCTGAGGCAATCTATTCCTGACTTGCTCCCCAGTTAAGGAAAGATCCTCTGGATGTGCTAAAATGTTTTCCTAAATGTACTTTTACAATATAAACAAAATAGCGTTCCCCCCCAAAACCAAATGCCTGAATTTACTTGAGAAAAAGCTGTGAAGAAGTTGATCATTTCTCTGAATATCCAGTTGTTAAAATCCTATCTCATATAAATAGAATTGGATGAATTTATAATTTTCTATAATTTGTAGATTTCAGGTCATGTTTCATCTTAATCTTTGTTTCTCCTTAGAAAAAATAATGTCTCTCTTTGACTCAGAAAGGATGCTGGTAATTTGTATATGAGATGTATTTTGTTAAGATGTTTTTATATTTGAAAACTATATCATCTTGGTATTATGCTGAGAAATGCAGGTCAAGATTTATTGACTTTTGTCTCTTGTTATATGTATTAATCATTCTTAAGATGGTAGAAACATGCTGTCTTGCTACCTATACACTGGGGAACAGTTCTGCCCACAATCCTCAAAAAGTTTTACCTAAATCCAGATCTAGATCTCAGAAAAATATAGCATGAGATTCTGTGTCTCATGCCTGCTATGGTTACAGGGAAAAAAACCCCAAAACTTGATCAATTAATTCTGCACTAATTCTCTCAAGACTCTATCCCCTTGGGGGGGGATAATATGAATACACTTTTACTTATTTGAAATAGGTTGTACTAATATTCCTGAAAATTGTCCCATTTCTTGGATCCATTTAAAAATTTCCTGTTGGCATAGCAACAGATGAAAAGATCTACCACAGTTTTTACCACTTGCTTCATTCTTAATAAAACAAAGTATGTATTTATTTTACATTTAATTACATCCTTTCTGTCCTCTTCTATCAGCCTATGCATGTGAGACTAACTTCCTTTCTCATTCCGCTAAGACATTCAACCCTATAGTATATGTTTATAATTCAAAACTATCATGCTAAAACAGTTCTTAAAAAAATAAAAAGTGTTTCAATGAGGTAGTTACTCGGTCATGTTCCTACTGTGAAATATTTATATGTAAATCACCAGACACTTGTAGAATCTTGACCTGGAAAAAATATCTCATCAATTTTATTTACAATACTGGATTTGAAAGCTTTTATCAAAATATTACCCAAGTATTCTTTTTTCCTTCTCTGGTAAATGATGTTTATAAATTTGGGGGGCATAAGTTAATGTTTGGGGAAGGTACCCAGAATAAAACACCTAAATAGCTTACTATATTTTTCTACTTTAATAAATCAGTATTTGAAAATATATGAACTCAGAAAGCATACCTTTCAGATCCCACCAGCACTGTCAGGGGAATACTAATCCCTGCCCATGAAGCCCATAGGATCTTTTTTAAATGGGGATCCTCAACCCTGACTGCACATTGGAAATATCTGCAGAACATTAAAAATTGACCAGATCTCCTCCCACACCTCACCCCAGCCCTGTTTTAATTATACCAGAGTGGGTTTCAAACATGAATATATTTTAATGCCTCCCCAGATTACACTCATGGGCAGCCAGGGTTGAGAACTGGTAGTTGAGGCCAAGAGAATCTGCATAAACTCTTACAGATCCCTCCTCACTCTGCAAGCCACCACACATAGGATGGAGGGAGACTAAGGAAAGTTGGAAGAAAAGGTCATTGAAGATAAGAAGGTCAAGAAACTAAGAGGTCAGAATGTTGAGCCTTTTATACTTCAGATCAATATCATTTTAAAAACAGGATGCCTAGAATTAAATAGAATCTAGACTTGGGCTTCAGTGTACAGTAAGGGAGTTAATACTTCCCTTGTTCTGATTAGTATTTCTCTTCTTAAAGCCTATGACTGTATTCATTTCTCTGCACCTACATCATAACGTGTTGGCTCATTCACAATTGTGGGCAAGTCTCCAAAAATTAATAAAGTAAAATAAAATAAAATAAAACCAAATAATATTAATGTTGCTGAACCAGATTCGTTTCTCTGATGCTCAGCAAGCCAAATGCTGAGCCGTTGCAGAGGTTTGCAGCAAGGAGAGGGTTTATTCACAAGCGAGGAGACAGGGGAACGAATTTCAAATCCACCCCCCCACCAAGGCAAGGGGCTGGGGTATTTGTGGGATGAAGAATAAAGCAGCAGGACCAGCTGAAGTGTGTGAAGCATGAGGAGTATGGAGAAAGGTGATTGGAAATAAGAAAAAGGTGAGGTAATCGTCATTCTGCAGAGGCCTAAGTGAGCTACAGGCTTCTTCATGGGACTGGTGTTCAGAAAATGGCCACAACAGCACAATCTGAGGTTGTAGTGTTCAGGGTGTAGTGTTCGGCCCTCTGACATCAAAAGGTCGCTGAGTGGACACTTGCGCGTGCCCAGCTGGAGGGCTGGTGGTCCTATCCAGTCTTAACTGGATTGAGCTGGAAGTTCCAAGCTCCAAGTTCCTGGAAAACAACTCAGGCAAACGTCTTCTTGTTTAGGCTACACGCCTTGATTAATGAAGGCAGGTTACAGGTGTGATGAATTTAACTGATGAAACCATGTTAATAAAACATGGTTTTATTAACAACAGTTAAACCTTAAACCTGGTTTCTCCCATCTTGAATTTGTACAGTTAAATTTTAAAAAATGATATACAATCTTACTTTTTTTTTCCTTAGGTATTATCTCATCATTCTTACTCTGTCATCCAAGCTCTATCATTCAAAATACTCATTTCCTCTGCCTGTCTTATGTGATATGTACGGTCTCCAAAATAGGAAGATGACTCTCCAGAAACCCAAAGGTTTGGATTGTTTTTCTGGACGTCATATCCAAATATATATGGATAACTTGCTTAATTCTTACCATTCATTTTATTTAGGAAAATAGGAGTTGTTATTCTGGGTCAGACTAATTTCAGGTAGCCAGGAAATGGCATCATGGACTGTCCTTCAGAACAGATATTACAACACATTTGTTAAACTTCCCAAATTTCATTAGTATATAGCATGAACACATTTTAGGCCTGAGCTAAGGTTTTAAGCTTCTCGAACCTTCTCAAAACTTGAGTATTTGTTGACTTAAAAATTTTAAACTGCATACAATTGTTACCTTGTTGACTCAAGTTAAAAAAGAAAGGGGACTAGATTTATCTTCTTCCTACTTATACTACGGATTTCGCTACACCACCAGTACTCCTATGCACTTCTCACCCCATTGTTTTGTAATGCACCTTATGAATTTGCCATTTATGAGGAAATAGCAGATTTTAAACCTGACACCCATTGAGCACACCTTATTAAGCAATGCAGAATTTAGTTTATAACTCCCAAAATAATGGCATCATAACTACTACTAAAAATAAAACTGTTGAGTGAGGTTTAAGTTTTTTTGTTGTTCTTTTTGTCCTTAGAGTATATCCCAGAAAGGATGTATAGAGTACTTTATCCAAAAGACAATTAAAACGAGTCTTTCCTTTAGATGATTATATTGCCAATTTACTGCATGGTTAGGTTCACTTATTTCATTTTTTTCAGCTTTAGAGTTTGTTTTTTTCTCTTTGAATTATTTTTTCAATCAGTAAAATATTTACATGGTTTTAAAGTCAAAATTATATTTAAAGACATACTCAGAAATTCTCTTATATCTCTATTCCCTCCACTCTTTTTTTCCCCCTTAATACATAGATGTTTCTTTTTAAAAAAAAAAAAAAGTATGTGTATATATGTATATACTTTTTTCTTCCACACACACGTATATGTGTGTGTATATTTTTTCTTTCTTTGTATACAAAAGATAGCATACTGTATTGTACCTTGTTATGCCTTACTTTTTCATAAAATAATATATAATATATATTAATAATAATATATCCTGAAGATCACTCAGTAGCAGTATACACAGATCCTTCTCACTTTTTTATGACTACATTTTGTGGATGTACTATAGTTTATTCAAACAGTCTCCTGCTGATGAACATTTGGGTTGTTTGCAGTCCTATGTTATTACACAATACTACAATAATCAATAATGGTGTACAAATGTGGCTTTATACATACATGTTGGGAAATATCTTCCGTGTAGATTCCTAGATGTGAGACTGCCTAAGTCAAAAGGAAAATACCTCTGACATTTTTGACTGGTAATTTTATTCTTGCATTCCTGTGATACTCTATTTAGTAATGAATGAAGTATAATTATATTTTTCTGTGTTACCAAATTGTTTCCTAACATTTTGTCTAAGAGTATTGAGAAAGGTTTGTTAAAGACTAAATTATGCTTCCCCTCAAATTCGTGGTTGAAGCCCTAACTCTCAATGTGACTATAGTTGGAGATAGGGATTTAAAGCGCTAATTAAGATTAAATGATGTCTTAAGGGTCCAATTCTGATCTGACTCATGTCCTAATGAGAAGAGGAAGAGTCACCTGGGCTGTCTGTGCGCCCACAGAGAAAAGGTCATGTGAGGACATAGTGAAAAAGTGGCCATCTGCAAGCAAAGGAGAGAGGGCTCAGGAGAAACCAAACCTGTCAACACCTTGATCTTGGACTTCCAGCCTTAAGGGCTGTGAGAAAATAAATTTTTGTTGTTTAAGTCACCTGATCTGTGGTATTTTGTTGTGGCAGCCTAATATAGTGTTTATAAATGAAGTTTGATTTTAGTTGCTTTTTTCTTGTGTAGTTTCTATCAAATTAGGTATAAATATTATACTCTTTTCATTTAAAAAAAGTACATATTATGTTTTTCTTGTTTCTATGCTCTGGAACAGTTTATGTGGGATTGGGATTATCTGATCTTTGAAATCTGATGGATTTCCCCTGAGAAACCATCTGGGGCTGGTGTGTTTTTACAGAATAGCTTTTTAAAACCTTTATTTCTTCTTTCAAATTGGCCTCTCTCGCTTGCTCTCTTTTTTAACATTAGTTTCCTTTGTTTTAAAATTTACTTGCGTAAAGTTGTGCAAAATGATCTCTTACAATTTAAAAATATCCCCCTGTTTAAGTGGTTATTTCTCCTTGTCATTTTTTCTTTAAGTTTATTTACTTTCTCATTTTTTTCCTGTTTAGATTAGCTACTGGTTGATGTATCTTATTAAAATTTTCAAATAACCAATTTTATTTATTATTTGTCTTATTTTTCTAATTCTAACTCATTAGTTTTTACTTTTCTTCTTTCTTTCAGTTAATTTTTCTTTTTCTACCTTTTAGTGAGAAGTTCATTTTATTTATTTGTATTATTTCACTTCTATCAACATAAATATTGAAAGCAAAGAATTTTCCTATGAGCATTGCTCTAATTTTATCCCACAGATTGGATATTTGTGTAGTTTATATTAACATTATTTTAGAGATTCTGTGATATATGTTTACATTTTCTCTTTCCCCTCTAAGAGTTAATAGAGTTTCCTAAGTGGAAGGGGGTTTTGTTTCTGTTTTTATGAGTTTGTTATTAATTTGGATTTTATTTCATTGTGATCAGAAAATTCTATGTATTTTATTTCTACTTAATATAATTTAAGCTTTCTTTAATGAAATTAAAGCTTTCTTTGTGGTCTAAAGATATCCGTGTTCCATACACACTAGAAAAGAGGGTATTGGATGAGGGAGGCATATGGAGGCTTACTAGGTTTCTCAGTTTTAATTATTCCCTCTTTTGTTGCTCTAGTGGAGTGTGAAGGGCTTTTATTTTTTAAGGAATACTCTTCTTACCTTTACCTTAATTATTTTTTATTTCTGGTGTGTCTCCTGATTCTTTAGGCTGTTTTGCTTCAAAGGGACCTTCATCTGCATATATTTCCTTCTTTCATTTACCTCTAGGGGACACTCTAACTGCTACATACATCCCTTCCCAGAGAGTTGCCTTCCCCCAAACTGCCACATCTAGTGTGCATACTTTTCAAGGGCCTTTCTTTTGACTTTCTAGGAACATTTGCTTGGGTCATCCAGGTCTCAGATCTCTCAGTATTTCCCACTCAGGATAGGACTATCTCCTTCTGTGGTGGGATCCTAGTTGATGTTATCTTTGTTTTGCCACCATGGGGACCCCTAGCGCTCTGTTCTTCTCTTCCTCATAGTCCCCAACTGAGTGTCAAGAATGAAGAATTTGAGATTTTACCCTACTTGTAAGCTAATCTGACAGTTTTCTGGATGCTGGTAGAAGACACAAGACTCCTGGATCAGAGCTGAAGAACTGTTTATTACTCACAGCAATAGCAATAATTAGGGTATCAGTATTATTTTTACTAGTTCTCTAAACCTCAATTTCCATAGAGCAATGAAAAGAGGGCCATAGGATATCTGCACATAAATTTGGACATGTTATAGGAGTGGAACTCAAAGCTTTGCAAACCCAAATCCCTATACTGGGCAGTAAGCATGCCACTCTGTGTTCCAGATGGTGATACTGTATTTATCTTTCAAGGCAAGCCTGACTTTTTTTTTTTTTCCATAAAGAAACACTATCTCTATCTTCTATGGCTGTTTACTATAAAAACAACCTTGAAAAGATAGTCTGAAACAAAGTGCAATCAATGAGTTGCTCACAGAACACATAGAATCTTGAGACCTAATGTAGAATTGTCTCCCAACATTTTCTACCTTGGAGGATTCTCAGAGACGGCCTCTGCTAGGGTCAGGTTTTCCCACTTACATGTAAATTGAAGTTTTAGTCTTTTCTGTCTATTTGTTCTGCTGTTGGCATGGGATACAGATGATACTATGTGCTCTTTTCATCCCAAATGGTTTTTGGAAGAGGCTGGTGATTCAAACTTAGGTGACAGCCATTATCCTACAGAACTCTGGAAACCCTCTAATTACTTTATTTAATTTCACAGTAAAAAAAATCTACTTAATAACAATAATTATATAAATGTTATATATCGTTTTCAAATTTTTGAATCCATCTATAGACAAAATGTGGAAAACAAAAGTAAATATAGAATAGAATGTAAATATTATAGACATCAACAATATGAATAAATGTTTAGCCAATAGAAGTTGGTAGAAAACAGGTGGCAGAAATGGATATGTAGATGTACTAATTTCCTCATCTTATACAGTGCATAGTGAATGGATATTGTCTAAGAATAGGGAAGAAGACTAAGCAGAGGATTGAGGTTAACATTTTATGATAAAATGTAGCTACTAGAAAAATTTATAAAACATGGCGGACAAAAGCAAGAAGTGGGAAGAGGAGAGAGGTGAGAGGTAGGTATATAATTGGTTTAAATTCTTTATTTTTCATAGTGGGAAGTTAGTAGATACTATCTGAAAGTGATAAAGACATAGAATTATAAATATTAAAGTATGGTACTAATCACCATAAAATAAGTTAAAACAGAAATCATTAAAATAAGTTGCCTCTGGTAATGGAATAGGAGATGGTTTGGGAATGGAACATTTAACTTTTTATTTTATACTCTTCTGTACTACTCTGAATTTTTGTTTTACCAAATATATGCAGGGTTTATAATTTAAAACAGTTTTATAAACTGAGAAATTAAGGGCTGAGGATTTACCCCTAACAAATATAACAACCAATGAAAAAGTCACTAGAAGGTAAGAGCCTTCTCTGTGGAGACCTCTAGATTATGATTTGCCATAATATAGAATCCACAAATTGTTGGCTCAGGACACATAGTCAAAGGCCTAAACGAGACGTTATATTTATGGCCTTGGGCTAGAGAATGAGAGACTGGATCGAAACCAAAACACACTGTATAAGCAAAGGATGCCATTTCCTAGACTGCTGTAAATGCAGCTGTGATTCAAAAGAAACTCGGAGACTCTCACCTACTTTGAGAACGTGTAAGGCTAGAGGCACCCAATACTGAAATTGTGCAGCTTAGAAGTGGAGAGGGGAGATAAAATACTATACACAGTGGATCGTACTTACTAATTCCTGGAGTCTTATCTTCAGCCCCACATGCATTATCACATGAGGCCTTGTCTCTCTAGTAGAGCTTTTTTAGAAAAGTGTAATAAGCAGAAAAGAATATGTTCTACTTATGTTTCAATTTCAGTCTCTTCTCACTAGAATTCTTGTGCTACCTAAATACTCTTAGGCTTACCTTTTTCACTAGCAAAATGCAAATAATAATCTTAATTTTATAGGGTTGTTTTTAAAAGTTAAATGAAATAGTGGACCCATGCAGCCGCTTTCTTAGCCTCATTAAGCTGACTTTGGTCTTCATTACGTAAGATTTAAAGTAGGAGCTTCTGTATTGTTAAAATCAGAATACTGTGAGTACATTCATTCTTCTAACTAATATTTATTGAAGGATTACTATGCACTTCACTGTGCACTGCATTCAGAGATGGGATACAATTATGAGAAAAACAGGAAAGATGCCTGTCCTCTAGTATCATACAACAAATTGCAAACCGACATAAGTGCCATGAAGGAACTCAGTTTTATGACAGCAGATAGCAAAGAAACAAGGTTGAAACTAAGCAATCAGGAAAAACTTTCCGGAGAAAGGGATAGTTGACCAAAATACGAGGAATTAATAAGAATTGTATAGAAAAAGAAAGGAGAGTTTTCTGGGCAGAAGGAGCTGTATGAGGGACAGTCACAGGCATAGGAGCAAACTGTGACAACGTCAAAGAAGCCAAAGAAGGCTGTCTGACTGGCTTGGAGAGTGCGGGGAGAACAGTGCGGCTGGGGAGAAGGGTGTACTCTTTTTGGCTCCCAAGAATACCTAGTACTTTGCCCTGTAAACGTGTGATACAAATGTGATGAAAATAATAATCTCTGAATTTTTAAGCACTTTTTCTGTGTCAGGCACTTTACAAGTATCAAATCATGTAAATTCATCAACCCTCAAAACGCTCTTGTGAAGTAGCTACATCCCTGTTTAACTAATGGGGGAGCAGCCAGTTATGTTGTGGAGCTTAGATTGGAAGCCAAACAGTTGTTAGTTTCCACACTCTTAGTCACTACACTGTAATTAATGCCTTTCAGGTATGAAGGAGTGAATGAATGAATGAAATCACTTTGATCCGAGATCCTGCAGACTGAAATGTGAGCATGTTTTCTTTGGAATTTTGTGCGTTAGCTTGATGACTTCTTGCATTTGGTGAGCACTTTATTAACAGCTAAAATAAGGATCACTACTGAGGACTTACGTGCCAGGCACTATGCAAAAACTATGCATGCATTATTTCAATTATTTGTTTATATGCCCATAAACCAAGTTAGTCTGTGAACTTATTGAGATGGAGGCCTTGGCGTATTCATCTTGGTACCAGCAGTACTTGGCTTACTGTTTGTCTTCAGTAAACCTACTTTTCCCTTTCTGTCCTTTCACTCCATATTTAAGTGCAATTTTTTTTTTTTAAGTGCAATTTTAATTGCTTAAGTGCAGGGAGAAGGAGTAGTTGACCTTTTAAGAACTTCCAGGAGCTGTAATTCTGAATGTCCAATCAAACTGCTATTGACTCAAACTACTTTTAGTATGTAGCAGCAGGCCCAGTTAATTGAAAGATTGTCCTTAAATTCAAAAAAAGCTGATGCAGAAAGATGCTTATAATTTTAAGCCAAATGTACTTTCTCTAAAATGTGCTTTCACATGCCTAATGAAGTTGTTTACTTTGATACTCCATCCACATTGAAAAGAATTGGAAATATATATTTTTAAAAAGGAGATTCTGTTGCAAGACTTTTATGATTATTTATCTGGGTTCTAATCCACCTGAAATGATTCCATCCTCAGGCATGCCTCGGGCCAAAACAATGTGAGGAGAGCTAGGGCTGATCACAACCCCAGTCCTCCATATCCTTCTATTTATAAAACTAACATCATAAAGAGATGTTGTAAAATATTGAGGTTAAAATTAGCTCCAACAAAATAAATTCTAAACATATAATGGGGTATTAAAAAAAGAGATGGCTACAAGTCAAATCACCTACAGTTAAATATATACATATTATATATTACTTATAAAGCTATTAATCCAATTTAACAACATCCAGGACATTTATGTTAAGAAATTGCCAAATAGCACTAAGTAGAATTTACAGAGATGAATAAAAAGCATAATTATGAAGTAGACTTGGGATATTCCAGTTGGTAAATGAGGCTGTGAAATTGCCTTTTGTTAAAGAAGAGTATTAATGACTATGTTAGTACTTGACTAATATTTTATGACACTTAATCTGCTATTATGTGAAATGCTTCATACATTATCCTATATGATAGTTTAGAAATAGTTTTAATGCCTATTTTATACCTTGCTAGAGAATTACAATCTGTTGATACTGAATATCTGTTAGAACAACTTAAAAATGCAATATGTATGGTTAATGATAATCAAGAGAAATTATTGAAGCTTGCACAATTTCCTTTTAATCAGTGCATTCTGCACAAGTTTTGGTGAATATGTAATATCTGATCAGATGGAAAACTTTATAACCTAATAGTCACCAACACACACATATGTCAAAATACTCACAATTTGATAATAACATGACGGAGAGGGCAAGAGAAACTTGATGTCTACCAATATTTGCTTTCAGAGAAGCTGAATTTTGAATATAAAAGAGGTACACACAATATTACTTGCAAAGAGAAGCTTTGTAAAATAAATTTGCATAAAATTAGACGAGAAGGTTATGTTGTATTATTCCTTCTGTGGTTCTACACAGGGTAACCGTGTCTACCTTTGCTTCCTCTCCGTGGGTTTACTCCACGATTTAGCTCTTAGCTCTTTGGTCTCTTGTTGTTTCAGCTGCTGTAAATTTAGGGATTACATCTACACTCACATCTTTAACTTTCATCTTTATGTGAATAACACTTACATCCCACATCTTCAATCTTGGCCTTCAGAACTTCAGTGTCCTACCTCTTGATTCTGGTGGAACATTTCAACGTGACTCCTGACTAACACTTCAGCTTATTTAATGTCTAAAAATGTTATGTGTCATTCTCCCTGGCTCCTCTTCTAGGCATCTCTATTTGTCAATAACCCCCCAGCTATCATTCCAGCCCAGTCCTGGAGTGCCTATTTCTGTCAGAATGGCCACCTCTCTCCCACACCCAGGTCTGAGAATCTCAGGGTATCTGCTTTGCCCATGCAATGAATGCTAGTGCCATAAGTACCTGATACTGTGGTAGATGCTGGAGATAAACAGATGGATAAAACCTACTCTCTGCTCTCAAGGAACTCACAGAAGACCTACACCTTTGTTTTTTCCCTATGTCATTAACCGTATTAGACTCTAGTGTGACACTATGTGAGCATGTGCAAAGGCCTTGGGCCTGGAATTGCTGAAAGAATGCCATAAGAAGGCATCCTAGGAGAGTCTAGATTTATACAAGTCTGGAAGGCTAAGCTTCCCATAGAGGAGAAATGGATGGAAGACTTTGCAGGCAGAGAGATTTACATAACAAGAATTAAATTTTTTCTGTAATTCCTCATATATTTTCTCTCCTTCCTATACAGTGCTAAAAGCTATATGCTCATGACTGGCCTCAGCAATGAAAGTTCTGGTTTTAGGCTTAGTCTTCCTCATTCCAACCTATACAAGACAGATACATTAATTTTCTCCAAATCTGTTTACATTCTATAATGTCTTATCATAATAAAATTCAGAAATCTTAAACTGAAAATCAATGTCTTTATAGTCTGCCACTAAAATTCGATTATAATTTTTTTCCTACTGTTAGGATGCAGTGAACAACAAATAAATAAAACAAGAACTCCAGGAAAATTTATATGTTTTCCAAAAGGGACCTACTTATTGTTTTCTAATGATTCTTTGGGGATAGTGTAGCATGTAGTTCTGGAGTAGACAGACCTGAGTTCGAATCCTGAGTGTGGGGCCCTGGGCTAGTTTGTAACGTCTCACTGCATTAGGGTCCTAATTTGGAAAAGGAGATGATACCATTCATAAATACATATTGTGTGTGACTCTGGACCAGAAATTGTTTCAGCACTAGAGATATTGTGGTTGAACACGTCCCAGCCTTCCTGGAGCTTTCATTAAAGAAATAAATAAGTTAATGAATGATGTATATTTTGATAATGAAAGTGTCATGAAGAAAATGAATCAGAGTAATATGAGAGAGAGAGAGAGAGAGAGAGGATGGCGGTGGTGGGAAGGCTGTTTTAGGTGGAGTGGTCATGAATGGGCTCATAGTGGCACTAATCTCATAGAGTTTTTGTGAAGATTAAAGGAGTCAACAGTGCCAGGTGCACAGTAAACCCCCAGGGAATCTTAGCAATTATATTATCTTTGTTTTTAACGCCTCTGAATCTCGACTCATACTCTTCTCCCCACCTGGAATGTGCGTCTTCCTCTCTGCTCATATCTTGTAACTTCTTCAGGGCACGTTTGAAGCTCTGCCTCCTTCCCAGCCTTGCCTCCTTCATAGTCTTGAATTATGAATGTTCAAATCCCAGGAATCAACAATACTCTGAGTTAAAAGTGCTCGCAGATATTTGGCATTGAATCACGTGCATCTCTGTAACCTCTCTTCACATATTATTTTGAATTTTTGTATTGTGATTTAACTTCCCATATATGAATATTTGTTCTTCCCAAGTAGTATATAAGCTCTCCAAGGACAGGGCAAGAACTATGTTTGGGACTTAAAAAAAAAGGGAAAGATTATGTATGTTAAAGAGATTTAATAGTTATTTGCTGATACATTAACAAAATACTTTATGACCTTGACTATAAGCTCCATTGTAGAAGGAATTATGCTGCATATGGAGTTATGTGGCCTGGGGACCTAGAGATTGGTATGGACAGTTTAGATCAATATTTAGATTGGCCTTCAAAGTTCAAGGATATAAATTCACAAAAAGTCTAGATTGATCTCTTGTTCTCCCTGTGAAAATGTTTCCTGTTTTGCAGCACTTCAATAAAATAATATTGTATAAGCTTATTAAAATATTGCATTATAACACAAAGATGATGCCACATATCATGTGTTGAGGAAGAGTAATATTTATGATCCTAATTTAAAATACAGTTTATTTAAAGAACATACAATTTGAAGGGAATGGGAGTTTAGGACTGTACATTAGTGCTTTGCTGCGTGCAATAGAAGCTGGGAAAAAAATGGCAGCCACAGCGCTTTATGTCTACAGGTATCATTTAGATGCAACTATGGTGTCTGGTTCATTTCCCAAATTGGGTAACTGCAGCCATGAAGAAATACTGAAGTTTCCTAGTGTCAAGGAGTCAATAACATCATCTTTGTATACAAAGCACAGCCCATAAATGCTAAAATTTCTTTGTGTTTTTCTGTGTAATTCTCTTTTCCATGAAATGAAATCTAACCCACCAGAGCAAACAAACACTGCACCGGCTTTTCATGTACACAGCCAGGGAAGGGCAAACAATTATTCAGCATCTGAGGCTCAGTTATATTTTTTTAAGCTTTTGTTTTGTTTGTTAAGAAAGGCTAAGGGAAGATGAAAGAAAAAATCTGGACAAATACTTGAAAAAAAAAAATAAGAGCAATAAAATTTTATGGTAGAAAAAGAAACTAAGGAAAAACCAAAGCGTTGAAAATAAAAACCATTGAGAAGCCCATCATCCAGAAATAACCATTAATCTGTTATTGTATATTTGTTCACATTAATTTCTATACATGTATGTATATTGATTTATAAAAGTTGCATTTTATTTAAAGTGTTTGTGACCTGCTTTTCCATTAATAATGTATTGTGAACATTTTCCATGTCACCAAATACTCTGGAATACACTTATTTTTATGGCTACTTGGATCCCTTATACAGATGTACCCGAATACATTTACCTAAAACCCTGTTTTTGTTTATATTTATTATGCTTTCAATTTTATTTTACACAATACAATATAGCTTGAAGTTTAACATATTCTTAATTTTTCTTCTGATTCTTGCCTTTTTATTTCAACTTTGTGTGTTCATGAATACACACACACACACACACACACACACACACACACACATTAGGCATAGCTCCTAAGTAAGTACTAGCATTCAGCTATAAAGTTATCAATCCACGACCCTTTATATGAAAACTTTGGGCTAGATGTGCTATCATAATTTAGAATTTTTAACATTTAGAGAGTGCATATGCCATGTATAATGCTCATGGCCGGGGGTGCTGGGGCAACATCAGGAAATCACACTTATAAATATTTCTGAAGTAAAATGTATGAGTATTCACACTAAGTGGATAAGTAACCTTATGTAATTTGAATCAGATTTTGCCACCAGATGAGTTTTGGAATCACCTTATGAAAATGTTTGTTTTTCAGATCTGGTTGGATTTTAGATTGTGGATAAATGATTGTGAACCTGTAATGACTGATAAAATGCATTTTCAATGCAGACTGATATTTAGAGTCAAATGGTGAAATTATACTACATTTCACATTTTACACTGTTCTATTTCAATAAAATAGTATTAAAAATTCCTAGAGGGGAAAAGCTACTTAATACCTCTTTTCTTTTTCTCTAAATTTGCTCTTAGGAAGGAGCACAAAATCCTTCTTGGTCTAAATCTAATTGAAGTCACAAGAGCTTCTGAGTTTTTTAAGAACACACTTTTTTCTTTTTTGGTGGCAATTAGCCCTAATCTAGTATAATCGAATTCTGTATAGCATTATTTATATACTATAGTATATAAAAGTTTATTATATATAAACTTTTCAGAGTAGGAATTATGGTATTTAAGAATACCAAGCAAAACATACAAAGATGATAGCAGGTAGGGGAACAGAACACCCGATTGAATGTTATACTAGCTGCCTGACATGTCCTGAACAGGACTTAGAGGAAGAGCCCCACCTACCAACACGGTGGATGGAGCCGTCGTCATTAACAGGATGCTCACACCAGTGGTTGTACAAACTTGTGTCTACTGGGGGACCCTACAGGATATGCAGACAGGGATCCTCTAACTGCTGCGGTAATGATCCCAAATAAATGCCTGTAACCACAACGTGGGACACCCAAGGTGCAGCTTTTCTGAGCATCTGCAGCAGTAACGTGCGAGGAGAAATAGGCTCTGAGTTGCTGCTTCACTGAGCGTGTCCCCGGTCTAGCCTGCAGCAGCAGAATTAAGTTTTTCAGTCCCAAAAGAGACAAATGGAAATCCTAATGCTCCTAGGGATAAAGTGAAGGAAGATCAAATGGGCAAACGAGGCATGTTTTTTTCTTTTAAATATATGGATTAGGAGGATGCAGTTACTACTTTGTACTTAGAAGTGTATGGTCGAAATTCCATGGATTTGGAAGTTGCTTCATTGTTTCAAAATAACCAATTCTGGGGAGACTTCCCTGGAGGTCCAGTGGTTAAGACTCTGTGCTTCCAATGCAGGGGGTGCCGGTTCCATCTCTGGTCAGGGAACTAAGATCCCACATGCTGTGCGGGCCAAAAAAAAAAAATAATAATAATAACCAATTTAGAACATCAGTATTTCTGTTTAAAAGCTTAAAATGTCTCATGAAAAAATAAAGAATATTGCAGTCCAAATATCTTAATCTCCTCAAGGGGAGAATTGCTTGTCCCCAAACCAAGAATTATGAATTATGGTTAATAAACATAAAAATCTTAATCCAAATGTAAATGAATAGATTGCATTTCTCAAAGGAAAAAATAATGATACAAATGCCATATTATTAAAATATGTTAAAATATTATGCTATATTATTATATATTATAATTATTATTATATAGTCCTGTTATCTTTAGACTTTCCATAATAACTGTGATTGGTGCTTAAAGCAGAAGGGTCTGCAGCCTGATGACAGGTCAGAGATCCACAGAACCCCAGGGGACATGCTCCATGAGGTGTCTGAGCAATAGATGTGAAATTTTTTAAAAATATGAAAATTCATTTTTTTTTTGCCTTTGTTCACTGTCATGTACATTAAAGTCTGTAAGCTTTCCAGGGTGAACATGTAACCTTCCTAGGTAAAATTTAATGGCAAATCAATAGATGTTTAGCATCTTTTGTCATAGGAAGTATATGATCATTTTTGCAGAGGAAAAAATGAACATGTGAAAATAAGCTCAATCAATAAAACATGGGATTAGTAACATATGATTAGTATATAAGTTATAGCATGAGTAATGCTGATCCTAACTAATTAGCTTTGAAATTGTCACGGCAACTCTAGTTCATGATTGTCTCCAGGGACTGGGGGTTGGAGGAGAATCTCAAGGGGAGAGGACTGGACATTGTAGGCGTGTGGGGAGGAGCGGAGAGAAGTCGGGCCAGGCAGAAGGATGATAGGAAAGGGGAATGTTGGTTAACTAAGACTGGTTTCATTCGATGTGAGCTGCACACAGCTAACAAGACATCAATGCTCTTATGCCTCCTACTGTAGCTGTCTCTATGTTGTACATGATGATTAATATATCGGGGTCTCCAAAGTGACTGATTTGATTCCATCATTTTTGGAGACAAAGTCTTTGTTAAAAGGCACACCAATAACTTCAAATAAGGTACTAAATTAACTATGTATTATTTACTGCAAGTGTATTTCTCTGGTAAAAATCTGCCTAATTTATGCGGCAGGATGAGAAAAATGTTCATTGCCATTATATATTGTTTAGGGATGAGGATGACAATCTGTCACAATACCTCTTTGAGTCCAGATTCTGGCTAATTAATTCTTTTTGTGATGATAAATTTTATTTTATGCTTTACTTGTATTTTATCTCCTATAATATAAATGTAATAGTAAATGAATATAATAAATATATATGAACAAATTATTTTATGATTTAATTTCATTTTATGATTCAAATTTCAGTCACAGTTTTTCTAACATGCTAGCTCTCCTAATATTTATTTTTAATAAAAAAGATGAGATTGCTGAATCGATTGTGATTAAGGCTTAGAATGGTATTTAAGAACACATCAGAAAGGCTTGGGTTTAAATCCCAGATCCACCACTTGGAGCTCTATGATTTGGCCAAGTTATTTAACTCTCCAAAGCTTCAGTTTTCTTATTTATACAATAGAAATAACAATAGTACCTACACTACATAGGGTTGCTATGAGGATTAAATGAGATAAGACATATATAGTGCACTGCCTGCCCATAATATATTTCCAATAAGTACTGATTATTTCTATTGTTATTATTTTGAAGGTGTTGATAATGGTGACTTTAGTTTTAACCGCTGTAGAATCTAGTGACTTTATAAACTATTGGACATCTTTGAGTCACGTTTTTTTCCAGTTGTGCGATTTTACTAGCATGTCTCTTAGTTTCCTTAGCTGTAAAGTTCTATGAATCCATTCTGAATTTCCACATGCCTTCAACAAAATCCTAAGTGAAAAGGAGAAGTTAAAACATATGTTCTGGGGAGGAATCAAGATGGCGGTGTGGGAAGACGTGGAGTTAGCATCTCCCCACAACTAGGGCGCCTGCCGGCCACTCGTGGGGGACTCTAACCCCCAAGGAGACGGGAGGAGCCCCAAAGTGAACTGGTAGGATGCAGGGGGACCAAGCAGGGAGGAGAAGTGGAGGCCAGACAAGGTCGGTGCCCCTGAGGCTGGGGAGATCAGGAGAGGCAGGTGGGAGGGACTCTCCGGGAAGACCAGGAGAGGAGTGGAGGGAGATCGCCTGGCCCACTGCGGCTGGGGAGGCTGGTGAGCTCCCAAGCCGGTTCTCCCCCATCCAAAGCCCCATCCCGGCCACGTGGGTTCTGGGGGCATAGGAGGGAGGCTGGGGAGATCAAGAGGGGCAGGAGGCTGTGGGAGGAGCAGGAGAGGAGTGGAGGGCGTTTGCCCCGCCCACTCGGGTCCAGGGAGCCTGTTGAGCACCCAGGCCGATCCCCTGCCCTCCATGCCCCATCCAGGCTGTGTGGGTCCTTGGGGGCATAGGAAGGGGGCCTGAGGGATCAGGAGAAGCAGGTGTGAGGGACCCTCTGGGAGGAGCGGGAGAGGAGTGGAGGGCGATTGCCCCACCCACTTGGGCCCGGGGAGCCTGCTGAGCTCCCAGGCCAGATCCGCTGCCCTCCAAACCCCTGTGCAGGCCACATGGGTCCTTGGGGGCATAGGAGTGAGGCCAGGGAGATCAGGACAGGCAGGTGGGAGGGGCCCTCAGGGAGACCTGGAGAGGAGCAGAGGGCGGTTGCCCTGCCCACTTGGACATGGGGAGTCTGCTGGGCTCCCAGGTGAGGTTCCCTGCCCTCTGAGACCAGGGGTGGGGGGCACGCCTGGGCCCCTTCTGTTCCTTGAGCCTAAGCCTCACCCCCACAAACCCCAGGACCTTTTCCAGCCCTTTGGGTCCTGAACATTGGCCCCTCCCACCACCCAAACCTCACCCTTGCTTAGGCCCCGCTCTCCACAGCCAAGACCTTTCCCCCCCCCTCCTTTTTTTTTTCTTTTTTTCTTTTCCCTTCTCCTCTTTTTTTACTATTGTGGTACTGATGTACCTTCCGGTTGTTGATTCATCTATATTTATATTTTTACATTCTTTCTAACATATCTGTTTGTTTCCTAATCTAATTTTATTTTTTACTTCGTTATTATTCTCTCTCTCTCTCTTTTTTTTTGCAACCCCACGCAGATTGCGGGACCTTGATTTGAGAGCATGGGGTTGGGCATAAACTCCTGTGGTGGGAGCTCTGAGTCTGAACCACTGGACTAACAGAGAACCTCAGACCCCAGGGAATATTCACTGAAGTGAGGTCTCACAGAGTTTCTCATCTCAGCACCAAGACCCAGCTCTACCCAATAACCTACAAACTCCAGTGTTGGAAGCCTCAGGCCAAACAACCAGTAAAACAGGAACTCAATCTGACTCATAAAAAAAAAACAATGAGAAAGCAAAAAAATATGTCACAGATGAAGGAGGAAGGTAAAAACCTACAAGACCAAATAAATGAAGAGGAAATAGGTAATCTACCTGAAAAAGAATTCAGACTAATGATAATAAAGATGATCCAGAATCTCGGAAATAGAATGGAAGCACGGATTGAGAAAATACAAGAAATGTTTAACAAAGATCTAGAAGAACTAAAGAACAAACAAACAGAGATGAACAACACAATAACTGAAATGAAAAATACACTAGAAGGAATCAATAACAGAATAATGGAGGCAGAAAACGAATAAGTGAGCTGGAAGACAAAATGGTGGAAATAACTGCTGAGGAGCAGAATAAAGAAAAAAGAATGAAAAGAATTGAGGACAGTCTCAGAGACCTCTGGGGTAATGTTAAACGTACCAACATTCGAATTATAGGGGTCCCCGAAGAAGAGAGAAAGAAAGGGTCTGAGAAAATATTTGAAGAGATTATAGTCTAAAACTTCTGTAACATAGGAAAGGAAATAGTCACCCAAGTCCAGGAAGAACAGAGAGTCCGATACAGGATAAACACTAGGAAAAACATACCAAGACACATATTAATCAAACTAACAAAAATTAAATTCAAAGAAAAAAATATTAAAAGCAGCAAGGGAAAAACAAAAAATAGCATACAAAAGAATCCCCATAAGGTTATCAGCTGATTTTAAGCTTTTCAGACAAACAAAAGCTAAGAGAATTCAGCACCACCAAACCAGCTTTACAACAAATGCTAAAGAAACTTCTCTAAGTGGGTAAACACAAGAAAAAGACCCACAAAAACAAAACCGAAACAATTAAGAAAATGGTAATAGGAATATACATATCGATAATAACCGTGAATGTAAATGGATTAAATGCCCCAACCAAAAGACACAGACTGGCTGAATGAATTCAAAAACAAGACCCATATATATGCTGTCTACAAGAGATCCACTTCAGACCTAGGGACACATACAGACTGAAAGTGAAGGAATGGAAAAAGATATTCCATTCAAATGGAAATCAAAAGAAAGCTGGAGTAGCAATACTCATATCAGGTAAAAGAGACTTTAAAATAAAGACTGTTACAAGAAATAAGGAGGGACACTACATAATGATCAAAGGATTGAGCCAAGAAGAAGATATACAATTATAAATGTTTATGCACCCAACATAGGAGCACCTCAATACATAAGGCAAATGCTAACAACCATGAAAGGAGAAATCAACAGTAACACAATAATAGCAGGGGACTTTAACACCCCACTTACACCAATGGACAGATCATCCAAACAGAAAATAAATAAGGAAGCGCAAGCTTTAAATGACACAATAGATCAGATAGATCTAATTGATATTTATAGAACATTCCACCCAAAAGTGGCAGAATACACTTTCTTCTCAAGTGCACATGGAACATTCTTCAGGATAGATCACATCTTGAGTCACAAATCAAGCCTCGGAAATTTAAGAAAATTGAAATTGTATCAAGCATCTTTTCTGACAACAACGCTATGAGACTGGAAATCAATTACAGGAAAAAAACTGCAAAAAACACAAATACATGGAGGCTAAACAGTGCGCTACTAAATAACCAAGAGATCACTGAAGAAATCAAAGAAATAAAAAAATACCTAGAAACAAATGACATCGAAAACACAACGACCCAAAACCTATGGGACACAGCAAAAGCAGTTCTAAGAGGGAAGTTTATAGCAATTCAGTCTCACCTCAAGAAACAAGAAAAATCTCAAAGAAACAATCTAACTGTACACTTAAAACAACTAGAGAAAGAAGAACAAAGAAAATGCAAAGTCAGTAGAAGGAAAGCAATCATAAAGATCAGAGCAGAAATAAATGAAATAGAAACAAAGAAAACAATAGCAAAGATCAATAAAACTAAAAGCTGGTTCTTTGAGAAGATAAACAAAATGGATAAACCCTTAGCCAGACTCATCAAGAAGAAAAGGGAGAGGACGCAAATCAATAAAATTAGAAATGAAAAGGAGAAATCACATCTGACACTGCAGAAATACAAAGGATTATAAGAGACTACTACAAACAGCTATACGCCAATAAAACAGACAACCACGAAGAAATGGACAAATTCTTGGAAAGATACAATTTTCTAAGACTGAAGCAGGAAGAATTAGAAAATATAAACAGACATTTCACAAGAATGAAATTGAAGCCATAATTAAAAATCTTCCAACAAACAAAAGTCCAGGACCAGAAGGCTTCACAGGCGAATTCTACCAAACATTTAGAGAAGAGCTAACACCAATCCTTCTCAAACTCTTCCAAAAAGTTGCAGAAGGAGAAACACTCCCAAATTCATTCTACAAAACCACCATAACCCTGATACCAAACCAGAAAAAGATAAAAACAGAAAATTATAGAACAATATCACTGATGAACATACATGCAAAAATCCTGAACAAAAGACTAGTAAACAGAATCCAACAACACATTAAAAGGATCATACACCATGATCAAGTGGGATTTATCCCAGGGATGCAAGATTCTTCAATATATGCAAATCAATCAATGTGATACACCACATTAACAAATTAAGGAATAAAAACCATATGATCATCTCAATAGAAACAGAAAAAGCTTTTGACAAAATTCAATACCAATTTATGAGAAAAACTCTTCAGAAAATGGGCAGAGAGGGAACCTACCTCAACATAATAAAGGCCATATATGACAAACCCACAGCAAACATCATACTCAATGGTGAAAAACTGAAAGCATTTCCACTAGGATCAGGAACAAGATAAGGATGTCCACTCTCAACACTCTTATTCAACATAGTTTTGGAAGTCCTAGCCACAGCAATCAGGGAAGAAAAAGAAATAAAAGGAATACAAACTGGAAAAGAAGAAGTAAAACTGCCACTATTTGCCAATGACATGATACTATACATAGAAAATCCTAAAGATGCCACCAGAAAACTACTAGAACTAATCAATGAATTTGGTAAGGTTGCAGAATACAAAATTAAAGCACAGAAATCTCTGGTATTCCTATACAGTAATGACAAAATATCAGAAAGAGAAATTAAGGAAACACTCTCATTTACCATTGCAACAAAAAGAATAAAATACCTAGGAATAAAGCTACCTAAGGAGGCTAAAGACTTGTACTCAGAAAACTATAAAACACTGATGAAAGAAATCAAAGATGACATAAACAGATGGAGAAATATACCATGTTCTTGGATTGGAAGAATCAATATTGTGAAAATGACTATACTGCCCAAAGCAATCTACAGAGTCAATGCAATCCTTATCAAACTACCAATGGCCATCTTCACAGAATTAGAACAAAAAAAACTTACAATTCGTATGGAAACACAAAAGACCCCGAATAGCAAAAGCAATCTTGAGAAAGAAAAATGGAGCTGGAGGAATCAGGCTTCCTGGATCCAGACTATATTACAAAGCTACAGTAATCAAGACAGTGTGGTACTGGCACAAAAACAGAAATATAGATCAATGGTACAGGACAGAATGCCCACAGATAAACCCATGCACATATGGGCACCTAATTTATGACAAAGGAGGCAAGAACATACAATGGAGAAAAGACAGCCTCTTCAATAAGTGGTGCTGGGAAAACTGGACAGCTACATGTAAAAGAATGAAATTAGAACACTCCCTAACACCATACACAAAAGTAAGCTCAAAATGGATTAAAGACTTAAATATAAGACCAGACACTATGAAACTTTTAGAGGAAAGCATAGGAAAAACACTCTTTGACATAAACCACAGCAAGATCTTTTTTGACCCACCTCCTAGAGAAATGGAAATAAAAACAAAAATAAACAAATGGGACCTAATGAAACTTAAAAGTTTTTGCACAGCAATGGAAACCATAAACAAGACAAAAAGACAACCCTCAGAATGGGAGAAAATATTTGCAAATGAAACAACTGACAAAGGATTAATCTCCAAAATATATGAATAGCTCATGGAACTCAATATCAAAAAGCAAACAATCCAGTTAAAAAATGGGCAGAAGACCTAAATAGACGTTTCACCAAGGAAGACATACAGATGGCCAAGAGACACATGAAAAGCTTCTCAACATCACTAATTATTAGAGAAATGCAAATCAAAACTGCAATAAGGTGTCACCTCATGCTGGTCAGAATGGCCATTATCAAAAAAGCTAGAAACAATAAATGCTGGAAAGGGTGTGGTGAAAAGGGAACTCTCCTATACTGTTGGTGGGAATGTAAATTGATACAACCACTATGGAAAACAGTATGGAGGTTCCTTAAAAACTAAAAATAGAACTACCATACGACCCAGCAATCCCACTACTGGGCATATACCCTGAGAAAACCATAATTCAAAAAGAGACATATACCACAATGTTCATTGCAGCTCTATTTACAATACCCAGGACATGGAAGCAACCTAAATGTCCATGGACAGAGGAATGGATAAAGAAGATGTGGTATATACATATAATGGGATATTACTCAGCCATAAAAAGAAACGAAATTGAGTTATTTGTAATGAGGTGGATGGACCTAGAGTCTGTCACACAGAGTGAAGTAAGTCAGAAAGAGAAAAACAAATACCGTATGCTAACACATATATATGGAATCCAAAAAAAAAAAAAAAATGGTACTGATGAACCTAGTTGCAGGGCAGGAATAAAGAGGTAGACATAGAGAATGGACTTGATGACATGGGGTGGGAAGTTGAAGTTGGGACGAAGTGAGAGTAGCATCGACATATACACACTACCAGATGTAAAATAGTTGGCTGGTGGGAAGCAGCAGCATAGCACAGGGAGATCTGCTCTGTGCTTTGCGATGACCTAGAGGGGTGGGATAGGGAGGATGGGAGGGAGGCTCAAGAGGGAGGGGATATGGGGACATGTGTATGTATATGGCTGATTCACTTTGTTATGCAACAGAAACTAACACGGTATTGTGAAGCAATTATACTCCAATAAAGATCTATTAAAACAAACAAACAAACAAACAAAAAACACAAATATGTTTTGACATGTGACTTTTTTTTCTAGACTAAGAAATATGATTGGATAATAACTAAAATTCTTTGGGGTTAAAGTAATAAAAACTCTAAGTATCTGTGGAGAATTTGTTTGTTGTTGTTAGTAACAGTCTTTGCAGGTTGTCCTAATTTATTAAGAATCTAGATATTCAGAATTAACCATATAATACCTTGAAATAACTTAGTCAACCTTGTTATTCACCATATGTCATTTTTTATTATAGAAAGAACTACCATCTATGTTAACACAAAACACTTTCATTTGGAGCTCGGTTGGGGAGTGGCTTTTTAAACAAAATATTTGATTCAATGAAATAAGTCTTCACATTGAAGAGCAAAACTTCCATCAGCAGAGTTAGTAAGCTCAGTGGGTGTATGTATGAACTTTGGAGCCAGATTTCATGGTTTAAGTTCAGGATCACCTCTCACTGTCACTTTGGTTAAGTTGTTAAACTTCTCTATACCTTTCTTGCTGTCTTTTGGGGCAAGGGGGAAGAGAAAAAAAATAAACACACAAAACAGCTTTATTGAGATATTATTCACATACCATACAACTTGCCCATTTAAAGTGTACAAGTCAGAGGCTTCCCTGGTGGTCCAGTGGTTAAGACATCATGCTCCCAGCACAGGGGGTGTGGGTTCGATCCCTGGTTGGGGAACTAATATCCTGCATGCCGTGGCCAGAAAAAAAAAAGTGTAGAAGTCAATGGTCTTTAAATATCTTCATAGAGTTGTGCAACCAATGCCACAATCAATTTTAGAACATTTTCATCACCTCAAAAAGAAATCCCATACCCATTGGCGGTCACTGTCCATTCCCCAAAACTTGTCAACCTTAGGCAACCACAACTCTACTGTTTTAATAGATTTGCCTATTCTGGGTATTTCACATAAATGAAATCATGCAATATGTCATTTTTTGTGTCTAGCTTCTTTCACTTAGCATAATGTATACAAGTTTCATCCATGCTGTAGCATGTAACATCAGATAATTCCTTTTTATTGTCAAACAATATTCCATTGAATGTATATACTATGTTTTATTTACTCATTCATCAGTTGATAGAAATTTGGGTTGTTTCCATTTCTTGGCTATTTATGAACATCTGTATAAGTTTTTGTGTAAACATGGGTCCTTACTTCTCTTGGGTATATGACTAGGAGTTTAATTGTTGGACCTTACGGTAACTCTGTTTTTTATCTTTTAAGGAAATGCCAAACTGTTTTCCAAAGGAGTTGCACCATTTTGCATTCCTAATAGCAGTGTATGTGGGTTTCAATTTCTAAAGATTCTTGCCAACACTTTCTATTACCCGTCTTTTTGATTATAGTGGTAATAATGATGTGAAGTGGTATCTTGCTATGGTTTTAATCTGCATTTCCCTGATAGTTAATAATCTTGAACTTATTTTGTGTGCCTATTGGCCATTTGTATATCCTTGAAGAAATGTTCAGATCCTTTGCCCATTTTTAAGTTGGTTTATTTCTTTATATTATACCACAAGTTTGGTAGAATTATGCAAGTACATTAAGTACTAAGAACACTGTCTGGTATACAGTAGATGTGCAATAATATTAAGAAGTAGTATTATAACCTCATTTAAAATTATGCTATTTCACTGAAAAATCTATGAGACTTAAAGGGTTTGTTTTGAGAAAAAGAGATGACTAAGGGAACTCAACTGCAAAGAGGAAATGATCTTAATTTTCTATTGTTTCTTATTCAATGTTTAATTGTTTTCTCCCCAGGGATTATTGTAATGGGCTTAATTAAAATAAATTAATAGGAGTTTTTGTACTCCTCTTTCTCTAAAATAAATCCAACTTGGTAGTGGAAAGCCATCCTAAAAATAAACTGTTGCTACATAGAATAGAGAAAAGCAATTCAATGGATAGATTTTTTTATCATGATAAAAAGATTTTTAATAATGGACAGGAAATGCTCACTTTATGTATATATGTTGAAAAATATAAACTATTCTGAGAGTAAACTGTTTCACTTTAGTAATTTCAACAAGCCTTTTTCTTACTAACTATTCTAAGTTATAAAATGTTTCACTTCTATTTTATAAACTCTGAACAAGATTCCTTTTGAGAATGCTGACACATCATGGAAGGCATAGATTAAAGTAATGTTTACAGATGCAAGTTCTATCATTTTTAAACTAAAGCAGGATATTTTCATTTTTAGCAAAATCATTTCCTGTACAACCATGATGATCACAGAAAAGAAGATGGAATGAGCATTTGGAGTCATAGAAGGTAAACAGGATAGCCATTAGCTACTAATGGAAAGAAGTTCAGCAGGGGCATTAAATCTGAATTACATAGCCACCAATTTGTATTTTATCATATTGATAATGAATGCCAACATTACCATTGAAACGAAACTAAGCATTCTCCCTTTAGTCCCAATAGGGAATTTAAATCAATAATGCCACATTATCCATCTACATGCATATCTATATATGCACATGTACTTTTAAACTACAAAATCATATAATGTGTTTTACTTTCATTTCAAATCTTTAACACAGTGATGTACTTCTCTATTCTTCCAATCAATTTATTCTGTTAGTGTTTTTCAGCATTTTAAATCCCTAAGCTAAGTCAATAATGTTGATTACTTACCATAAGCACTGTAAACCCTATTCTAATACAGGTTATTTGCAGTTTGACATCCTCATCTATATGCACTATTCTGCTAGGAAAATTAAATGAAACCCTTGATTTAGAATCTGAAACACTTAGAAGTAATGATCCTGTTTACTGATTGACTGAAGTTGTGGTTTTTAAGCACTACTTAATAGAGGAAACAAAAAGCAATATTCAAATAAAATGGAAGTACCTGAGTTACTTTAGGAAGAATTCGTAGTCAAGAAATAATAGGCTTTTATTTTATTTTTCCCTATTTATGCCTCAGTACTACTTAGCTAACATTGTTATTTAGCTCAATATTACACATTTTTTGAGATACATGATCTTTCCAAATTTAAATTTAATGAATCCTATCAGCAGTTCCAAGATTAGACCATTATTTACATAAATCAAGTTTTCTGTTACATATTTGTTTAAAATACATTATTAAAATATACTTTAAAATATCATTAATATACATCTTTTATAAAGGGTTAGGTTTATTTATAATCTATTAATTTATCTCTTAAAATTTTATATACATGTCAGTACAGGGGCATTTATCAGAGATAACCTTCTGAGTTAAGTGAAATACCATAAAGTAATGTTTATGGATGTTTGTAGAAATTCTCAAAAAATAAAATTGCTGAAAATCCTTCTGTGAAAATTGAGGCAACATTTATAATGCTTTTGCCTACTTTATCTTTTATCTGTATAGTTGTTCTCAAGCTTCTCTTTTAGATGGGAATATCCCACTAAAGTCAATCGCATTTAGTTGTGTCATGGATGGTTGAATATTTAGCATTTGATTTAATGTTATGGTTATATTTAAAACTAGGAATGGGTAAACTTATTTCAGAGAAGACAAAGTAAAAATAAAGCTCCAAAGTATAGTATTTTGAGTTGAGCAAAATGTAAATAATGAATAATTGAAGAAATAATAAAGTGAGAAAAATTTTCTATTTGCTTCTAAATAATTTCTTTTATGAAGGATTAACTTGAACTGAGTTGAACATTTGAGTTTACTGATCTTTCTGAATAGTAAAATATCTTTCATCTCTGAGATTAATATCTTCCAGTTAAAGTACATTAGACAAAATAGAGGATATATGGTAGCATATATCCACTGTTTCGGATATATGCTACCATAAAATTTAGTAGACTATTGGACATTTGGAATAATTAAAATACTAAGAGTATATTAAATACCAAATGTAGAAGTCCTCATTTCTAGATAAATAGTATCTGGTTCATGAAGTTTTAATTATTTTGGTTATCAATTTTGTTAATTTTGCTTCAATTTTTTTTAAGTAATTTCAATCTGTTGTGGAGACATGAAAACAATTCATGTGACAAATATTTACATTTTGGCAAAAAAACGATTAACGATTAATGTATCCTTAGGAGGATATGCTATAGTGAAATAAACAGTTTTAACTTACTGCAAATAGACAGTAAACATACCTGCTCTTTCTCATTGGGCTGCAGTGAGGATTAAAGGACAAACTTTAATGTGAAAAAGTGGAATACTAAGTCCAGAGAGTGATCTACAAAAGTTGTCGTTGAACTTTACCTGTAATGCATAACATTGAAAAGATTTGAAGGGTGATTTTGCTTTGTGTTTTAATGTACTACTTGTTCAACTGGACATTCAAGTGATATACTGTATTAAAGGGAGAAGCTAGAATTTAAAGCACATACTGTACAAACATATATATGTATGTATAGATAGATATTTAATGTATATATATATGTGTGGATATATATTTAATATTTTTTCTTAGGTCAAGAAAATAAAGGTTTAGAATAAGTTAGTCAAACCTTTCTAAAATAAATAATTCAAAAGTTAAACAGTGTAAATTAGGACATGCTTTACACACATGTATGTATACAGTATTTTTCAATTTCTAACGTGGTGGGTCAAGAAAATGAAGGATTAGTATGAATAAGTCAAACCTTTCTAAAACAATTCAGAAGTTAAACAGACTAAATTAGGATATGCTAATTTGATGATGACAAGTATTTCTTTTCAACACTATTAATGGGAAAAAAAATAAGATTAGGGAGACACCTAACCACTGCACTTCAGGCTTTGAAGTGGAAATGCCTGTAGGGGTTCTGTATTATGTTAAGTACTTAAAGTTGGTCAACACCCTAGACAAGATAAGGAGATTAAGTCCAGATTAAACTCCTATCAGTAGAATTCAAATACTGATGTGGCAGGACAAGAGCTCTAATCAAGTGCTCTTGTTTGTCTGTCATTGGCTCAATATGAGATACAATCAGTCACCATTTCTTCTGTTCCAAACACAGCTTCTTCTACTTTGGTTGTTTATAAATTAATTTCAAAAGTCCTTGGCTACAGTTAGGTGTATGGATTCCATTTATCTGTGCTTTGGTGCAATTATGGCACTGAATTATAAGGACTAACATTAGGCTACGAGATGCCTATAAAGATTAAGGTATTTCCCCCTTTCTCAACAATTAGCAGCACTAGACTGTTTAGCAGAGATCAATTGTAATTGAGGAACTGAGAAAGGGCAATAAACAAATTACTGGTGCTTTCACCGAAGTCTGAAGCCTGTTGGTTTACAGAACCTCTGTTATTTAATCCAGAAGCCCTGTAGGTTGTAAATTATCCATTACAGTTGTCACTAGGCCCTTAAACAGAAGTTATGTACTAGTTTAAAGACACAGGAAAAGAGAGTCTCCTGGTCTTTGTCTCAGATGAAACAGACTGCAGAGAGTTAGATCAATTTAAAATATAACACTAAACTTTTCAAGTGATGTAAAAAAGTTTAGCGGTTCAGTAGGATAAGAAAATACAGTTGCAGCTGTTTAGTTCTTGTAACTAAAAATCTGATACAGAAGCTTCTTAAAATGTTTGATTTTGACTGATTCTATGATCTTATGATTTCTATGAAGTCTAGGAAGAATATAATAATTGTACATTTTAAATTGTTTTAAGATTGTAAAATCTTAAATTCTACATTAAGTACAAGAAGGATAAAGAGATAATACATATCAAAGAAGATATTTAGTTTTTGGCTTATTTGAGGAAGAAAAATTGTATGTAACAGCATATGAAGAAGTGAAATCTGAGGGTTCTTATCTTAAAATTTGGCCACCTTGTTATTTAAGCTGTACAGTGTACAATTAAATACATAGGACATAAAAAGAAAAGCAGAATATGAGTTGTGTTTTCAAATACAATAATATTTTTAATAAACAACTTATCTAAAATATATTCAAACAAATAGGGTAACAATATTTTTTTTTCTTACATTGGAATAGTGCCATCTAATTTAAAAATAAATAAAATATTTACCAAGCATGGGATTTTCATGACAATGAAGCTTCTTATAGAAGCATTCCATTAAAAGCACATGGACCCTAAATAGAAAGTTTTAAAATTTTAGAACAATGAATATATGGATACTTTGGCGACATTTCATGTGGACCAGAAACCATAAAAGAATATCTGATTGCTTAACAATCAAAAGTATCTAATGACCAAAACTCACCATAAATAAGATTAAAGAGATAAATGACAAGCTGGGAAAAAATTATCACCAGAATTTTGACTATGGTTAATATTGGACTTTTTGGTGATTTTTTTTTTTTTTTTTGCAATAAATGTGTATCTATCACTAAAAAAAAAAAGTGATGTTATCTGTAGAGGGGATGAACAGGTTTTTTGTTTTGATTTGTTTTGTTTTAACCTGTAACTTCACTGAGGTTTAATTTAACTACTGTTTAGTTTTTGTAAGAAATGTTTCATACAATACCTGCCATAGAGTAGCAAACTTAAGGTTCTTTATTTTTAATGGAAAATTGCTTTAGCTGAAGAAAACTCCCCTGCATGCTACAACTAGTCTACTTAGTTGCAAATTTTCTCTTATACTGACCAGAAGCTTCATTTTAAGGATATTAATTCTTAATAATAATTTAGAAAGGAGAAAAGAACTTAGATTTGCATTTGCCTAATCTTTTCAAGATAAATAGACATGCTCCTTAGAAATGTGTCAATAATCATAATTGTCAAATGAGAATATTTCCACAAATAAGCAAAATGGGCATGTTAGATAAAATCTATAGCATTGCTTAGCATTTTCCTTCTGTGTTCCATAAAGTAAAACTTGGGATGCCACTTTTATAAGTCATTAAAGAAGAGCCATCTGTCATCTCCAGCAAGTTATGCTCAACCCTTTGCTTCTATTTCCCCAGCAGATCTTAATAGAAAAAGCAATTCATGGAAATGAGAGAAAACTTGGTGACAGAAGCAATCCTCTGGAATAGGGGGCAAAATCCCACTCTCCAATTTGCACTGCAGGCTTCTCTTTTCTTTTTTTCTTGTTTCTTAGAAACTGTGCTTTTTGCTGCATATCCTTTTCTCATCTAAAATGCAGACTTGCTGTTTATAGAGCTGTAAGTTTTGTTTGTTGAATGAGTATCGGCACAATCGCGAGCCACAGCATAGTTTAAAAAGTTATCCTGGAAATAAAGATGCAGAGGTAGAGAATGAACTTGAGGACATGGGGAGGGGGAAGGATAAGCTGGGACAAAGTGAGAGAGTGGCATTGACATATATGCACTACCAAATGTAAAATAGCTGGTGGGAAGCAGCCTCATAGCACAGGGAGATCAGCTCAGTGCTTTGTGACCACCTAGAGGGGTGGGACAGGGAGGGTGGGAGGGAGACTCAAGAGGGAGGGGATAAGGGGATATATGTATATGTATGGCTGATTCACTTTGTTATACAGCAGAAACTAACACAACAATGTAGAACAATTATACTCCAATTAAGATGTTAAAAAAAAAGAAAGTGAAGTGAGCATTAGAATTCGAATTTTTATTTCTTAATTTTGAATAAATCAATTTTTTATTATAACAACAAAAAAGTTATCCTGGGAATAGACAATGGAAAGTATTACCCACAGTTTGCAATGTAGATTTTTTTTTTTTATTGTAGCAGAATAGAATAAGTAGTAGAAAGTAATATTTAAAAAAAGAGAAATTTCTGTGCTGTGGAATGTTGGCTATGTCTGGGAGAAAAATAGAAATTGGATGCCAGCATGGCAAAGAAGGCTGTTTAACCACCAGAGGTCTTAATGCTTATGAGGGGCTGAACATTAAATTTAGGTGGGGTGGTTGCAAGGATTTTGAAGATGGTTGCTTGGATTATGTGTACAGAGTGGGGCACTCTTTTGTTCTAGTTATGTATGCATCTCTTTACTGGATCAATGCAGGTAGCCATTTAATTAAATTAACCACATATCTGCCATTTTTCACTTTGGTTGTACTATTTGTCCAAAATTATTAATAGATGGTTTCAGTGAACTAGTTCAAGAGTCCTAGGAAGAGATAAGATGCATATCTCAATGGAACTATTGATGAAAATCCTTTATAATTCTGGGCAAAAATGAAAGACACCTTTCTCTCTTCTTTCTTCCCCCTCACCCTCATCCTTCTCCTTTTCCTTTTCCTTCCTATGAAAGTAATAATAAAATAATGATAAGAATAATAAACAATAGTAGTTTATCTTTTAAAATAACTGAGATTCTATTTCTATTTACGAAAGAGACAGGCTATCCTCAACTGCATCTACTTTGGAAAATATTTTTCTTCTAAAATAGTAATTTTGCCAAATAAATATTTTACTTGGTAGAGTTCAAATAGCTTAAGAAGGAATTTTGAAAGCAAATGCTTGTTTTATTGAGACATGTTTTGAGTGGAAATAACATTTCTGATCATTGTGGCAAAAGACTATCTTGCTGTGGGAGCACAGTAAACAGTCCCTTGCTATTAAGGACTAGATCCACGGTCCCTGTGAAGTGCTCTTATGTGACAGGAATGCCTCATCTCTAGAAACTGAGCAGATGTTTAGTATAAGTTTGCCTGGTAGGAGTAAAAAAAATATTTAAAACATAGAAGTCTTCAAGAGCATTCTTTGCTGTGCATCCTGACAATGCTCTATTTGTCAATGGCTAAAGACTGACAACACCATATTTTCTGAATAAAACAGCTTGACAGTGGACTTTTTTTCCTTTTTTGATTCTGAGAGAACTTCTGGGTGGTGTAGTGTATATACTAAATCATTAAGATGTCTGGAGCACTTTGATCTTATGGGGAGACACCTGGGTAGAATATCTGATACTGTGTTGGTATTGGTATCTGGTAATTTTATGATCTGTCTTCAGAAAGGAAAATATGAAGTATGTGGCTATTAACTTACATATAAAATCGAGATTTAGGTGGAGATATTAACTTCATAACTCAATCTTTCAATTGAAACATCTACATTAATTAATGAATTCAATAGTATTGAATTCACTTGGTTGTGATTCCACTAAACTACCCACATTGGCTGGTTCTCTAATTTAATTCTTAGTACCTTTTTTTTAGATTTTATGCATAATTGTCATATGTGATTTTTTTAAACTGAAAAATAACATTAAATATCAAAAAGGAGAAAGGGGTATAATTTGATTCATTTTACCATGATTCTCTCTCTCAAAAGGAGAGAACTACTAGTAGAAACAGTCTGAGAGTTGGCAAACTTTTGTGTTTATCTGTGAAGTTATTTTTACCCTCTTTGTTATATATCCCAGGTGCCTTCATTCTTTGGTAAAATCCATGATTTTTAGATTAACAATATGATTTTAAATTCCAGGAAAGCTTTATATTGCATAAAAAGACACCAAGGAGATTTTGTTAAGCTCTTTCTTCCAGATCAAGTGAGACAGAATCAATTATTTCCCTTAAGTTGGAGAAACTCTGGAATGTCACTTCCCAAACCCATGAGCCTGGAAGAAGGAACTTTCCCTTGACTATGATCCCTTGAGTCCCAGTAGTCTGAGAATCTTCTCATATACTCTAGACCCTGAATTAAGAATTTAAGAATTCTTTCATTCTACTCTGATAAATATGAACGATGTCTCCTTGGGACTTCTTCAGTGAAGGGGTCCCAGAGAAGATGTGTAACTGACTACCTAGAAAAGAGCACACTAGACTTCAATCCTGAGCAGCTTGAGGGAATTTTCAACTATTGTTGCCTGATGCTAATGAGAAATCCATGTTGTTAGTTTACTAGAAAGAAAGATCAGAAGTGTTCTGGCAGATAGGGGATCCGGAGTTTGTTCTTGAAGAACCAGACTTACATTTAACCCTCTAGGAACTCAAATCCTCTCTCAAACAGATGACACTGAACACCTTGGAAGTGTCATTCTTTCATCCCCAGTCAACCCTTTAGAAGACCTTATGGATTCTGATAGGCCCAGAGAATGTAACTACAATCTCTTAACCATCTATTGACAAAGTCTCCAATGATACTTGTGCATCTAAATGAAAATGAACAGGCATTGGGATCTAAGATAGATATTCCAGAGACTTTCTTAGATATTGCAGAGAAAGTGAGGGTTGTTACCTGGGACTTCTTTATTAACTTCACAAACTACAGTCAGATGTTGAGCTATGTGTTTTGACTAAGGTCTCCTGAAAGTCCATACCCCAGACAGATGATGGTCCAGCTGCAAAGAAGACCAGAGGGAGCTGGGTAAATCAATTAAAATGTATTAAATACCTACTTGATGCCAAGCACTATGCTAGGTAAATCTCACAACTCTGTCAAGTCTTTGTTATAAAGAGGTAAAAATAACCCCAAAGCAGTTTATTACTATAATAATAATAACAAACAAACAAAACCACATTTGATGTTAAGGGAAATAAAAATAAGTAGCTCACACTCAAATTCTTAAAAATGCTTCTTAACATACATTGGTCAGGGATTTTATAAACTCATATCATTTTCCTGCTTGCAGTTACTTTAGCTCATAAGTTGAGCTTGAGACTGCCTATGCCAATCCTTCCTCCTGATCTCATTGAAGTCCTCGTGGGGACTTTGCTCTCTTTACAGAAATAAGGGATAACTTGTTGAGCCTGGAGAAAAGTCAGTGGTATGTCAGGAGTCTGTGAGAATCCCAAGGGCAATGATGAGACGTCTTACTTGGGGAAACTGGAGAGATTGGTTTAGTGCCACTTCTAAAATTAAGATGGTATCAGCCAAAGTAGCAGAGTTGGGAGAAGCCTCCTCTGACAGATTATTTGATGGTGTACCATATGCTATTTTAGTATGGAAATGGTGACTAACCAAACTTGGCTGATATTACTCTCTCCTTAACAGTCAACCTTTGCGCTCACGAGTTGCTTTGTGCACACTGGATAAAGCAGTGCATGGGGAGGTAGGTTGGATCAGGAACTGGGCAGAAGAGAGGATGGATTTCATAGACAACCTCACTTAGGGTTTTTGATTCTAGATGGGATGCTATTCTGAGCTAGGAAACAAAGTCACCAGAGATAAGGACTTCCTCCCTCCACCTTGTCACAAGTTCTGTTGTGATATTAGTGCAAAGCCTATTCTGCCATCGGCAGGAGTGTAAGAGACATTTGACTGTGGACTGTGGAAGTGAACCATCTTAACATTGCTGAAATGGTAAGAACTTCAAACTCCAGTTCCAGATGTTGTCAAGTTCCGTCTCTGTACACAGAAGGGACAGTGTGACAGCCTTAATTCTTACTGTGTTAATTTTGAACCTAGTAAGGGTTTGTCTCAACATAGTAGACACTATTATAATCGGGAGTACCTGAAATTATTAAAAATAAATTCCATATTTTTGCAGTGTTCTTCTGCTATAAGATAGTAGACTAGACCATCACACCATGTTTACTGAAAAAAACCTCAAAATCGAGGCAGAGTTAGAATGGAACAATCGCTTATAAACGTTGTGGTTTAGGGAGTCTGCCATTTCTTCTGATATGGCTGAGTACATAATCACTCCTAACTTCTCTGATCACATTTTAGATTTGGATATCATTTACATAATTTATAAGCATGCAGAAAACATCCCAGAGGGCAGAGAAACACATCAAGAATGAAAGAGAAGAAACACTGAAAATTATTCTTTGATTCGTTTTACTTCTCTTTTTTGGACCTTTTTTTGGAATGCTAGCTAAGCTACCAAATAACTTTTCTCACAAGCACTTTAGTATACTGAGTGTGTTTTCTATTTTAATGTCTAATCCAGTTATTTTTATTCATCTCCCATTGGTAAATTATTCCATGGATTCCACTTCCAGAATATAATTCCCAGTGTTTCAGGGCAGTTCCTTGGGAGATGCTTCACAATGAGCACGTTATTTCAGAGCATTTACATCTACCAGTTTATAGAAAATGTAATCTGCTCAGCTTTAAACCATCCTTATTAATTAAGAAGCACAATGGTAATGCTTAATCAATCCTGGCTCCTTTTGAAAATGTCACCCTACATTTTTCTTGCATATATTTCAAGTTTTCAGTCCATAGCATGGTATCACTCTTTTGTGACCAAAAATGATTAATAAAAATTTCTTAACTTAAACCAACAAATAAAATAAATAGTAATAACCAGAGGTCCCCAGACTTTTTGCCAACTGGGGAAGGATGGAAGTCAGAGGAAAGAATATTTTAAGAGCAAATCCTTAGGCAAGTAGTGACAAAATCCTTGTCCTTGAAGCTTATATAAATAACTTTCCAGTGTTTTTTTAACCTTTTCTCTCCCCTCCCCAGTCCCCTCAGCAATGAGGCATGTCACTCCACTCGTTCACATCCATCTTTTTTTATTGATGTCCACTTTGGTGTCTGTACAGGTCATCAATTTTGCTGCCTCTTAGGCAGCCAGTGGGAATGTACCAGTTAAGTCACTGGACTTTGTGTGTTGAGCTTGAGGCGGAGAGAAAGAGAGGAAGTGTCAGCTTTCTTTAGCACTAACAGCCCCAATCAGATACTGGCTCTGGGCCTCATAAATCTTGTGGCTGACCCAGGTGAACCCTGAGGCTCGGCGCTCACTGAAAACTGATCAGGCCTCTGCTTAGTTTAACAGGCTGTTCTCAGTGACAAGTGAAGGGTTCAACAAATGCACAAAACAGATATATATTAGTTGAAAAACTAATGGCTTTTAAAAGAATGTTTGACAATTGTTTAAGGCTGTCTGTAGATCCATTATACTGATAAACGACTGCCTTGGTGTATACTAAAGCAGAGCTGGTTAGGAGGACACCCACTTAAAGTTTGTGGGGTTTTTTCTCCTTTTCCCCCCTCCTTTGGTCATCTAGGTGTGCACTCCATGAGCAGCACATCTAGAACACCTAGGAAAGTACCTGTGCTGCGTAAATTTAACCTTGCAGCCCAAGTGGAATGAAAAAGACTCTGAGACTGCCCTCAGTGACCTGCAATTGACCGCTTGAACTTCGAAGTTAGGGTCAGGTGGAGCCCAGAATAAGAGGTCAGAAGCTGGTCAGCTTTCCCTAGCCCTAACATGCTGAATAGGAAGACTTTATTGCTGTGATTTATGCAATTGGCCGAGACAGGTTAAGGAGACCTTAAAACACACCATAGGGCTCACTTGCACGGGGACCCTGTCCTCTCAGAAAATAAATTCTGATTGTCCAGCTGGAAATCTCTTAGGGATACGCCTTGAAGTATTTTACCCTCTCTGTCTGCAGATTCATTCCCACACTCGACCCCTGAATGTGACAGGGTTAGTGTTTCCAGATTTATTTAAACAATACCAATGCACCAAGAAGCACTTTCAAACCTGATTAATTGCAAAGGCAGAATAACCATCGGTAATGAATTATTTGGGGGAGCAGTAAACTCCTACAAAAGTTAACTCTTAAATCAGTTGCTTCAGAGGTCCAACCACAAAGAAACTATAATATTTAGACCTTTCTGAAAAAAGAGAATTTGGGATTTGTGTTTGTCTTTGAAGATTGGTTCTTGTGAACTGTATCAAGTCTTTTTGGATAATATACGTGAAAATTATTCTGCTTTTATTGAAGAGTAAATTTTAGAGCTCTTACAAATAAGTTTCTGTTCCTAGTTTGTGCATAGTGGACTCAGAAACCGATCGACACTCATGATTTCCACTTTTACAGAAATGTGCAATATGTAGCTGCCATTCTTTGTTCAGCTTCCATGTTTGTAGTGAACCAACAATGTGGCTTTTGTGACACAAGTCATGATATAGTCATGAATGTCAGTTTTTTTTTTCCTAATCTTTTTTTTTAAATTAATTAATTTACTAATTAATTTCTTTATGGCTGTGTTGTGTCTTCGTTTCTGTGCGAGGGCTTCCTCTAGTTGCGGCAAGTGGGGGCCACTCTTCATCGCGGTGCGCGGGCCTCTCACTGTCGCGGCCTCTCTTGTTGCGGAGCACAGGCTCCAGACGCGCAGGCTCAGTAATTGTGGCTCACGGGCCCAGTTGCTCCGCGGCATGTGGGATCTTCCCAGACCAGGGCTCGAACCCGTGTCCCCTGCATTGGCAGGCGGATTCTCAACCACTGCGCCACCAGGGAAGCCCATGAATGTCAGTTTTACTCAGGCTGAAAGCAAAGAATTGAACCCAGGTCTTTCACAGATAAAAAACTACTTGGTGCTATAAACCTTTAAGCTACCTTTCTGCTTTTCCACAGGGCATTTAGTGCTTCTGGTTGCATTTGCCTCTATAACTCAGACTGGCTCTGATCTAATAAATGCAATTCACAAGGTATTAGTCTGTAATGTGGTCTAATTTCATTTGGTAAATGAGAGAAAAAGGTAAAACTGTGAAAGATATTCACTTTAAAAAATGGCTAGTGTGTAATATTCAGCAGCTAATTTCCATAAGGTTTTTAAAGACACACTTTAAACAAAGGGTGTGCATGCCCCAAATAGATGTGTATGTATGGGATTGGGACCACTCAATCAATGAGTGCTCTATCACTTTGTCAGGTAAATAACAGCCAACCAAATTATGTGTATAGTAAATTTATGCAGGACAAGCTCAAAGGTTATAAAATAATAAATGTTGTGGAAAAATATTTTGGGGGTACTTACCTGGTGTGCAGTGGTTCAGACTCCTCCCTCCCAACACAGGGGGCCCGGGTTTGATCCCTGGTCAGGAAACTAGATCCCACAAGCATGCCACAACTAAGAGTTCACATGCCACAACTAAGGAGCCCATCTGCCACAACTAAGGAGCCCTCAAGCCACAACTAAAAGACCTAGTGCAACAAAATAAATAAAAAAATATTAAAAAAAATATTTTTGAACAAGTATTTAGCTGATTGATCCCAAGACCTCTGTGTTTTGTCAAGGTTACACTGATTTTCCTTCCCCCTCTTTAGTGGGGCCCAATGACATATTTCTTGGAAATAGGGCCTAGCTGTAAAAGGCACATTTCTAATGAGCCTAGAAAAACTTCTTATATATTTTTTGAAAAATATGCAAGATTCTATTGTACGGGATGGAGGAAAGGAAAGGACCCTCCTTCTTGCATATCTTACTATAATGCTTTTCTTCTGGTTGTAGAAAGTGGACCCTCACCCAGGTTAGAGCTTCTATAGATATGAATGAGGCCTGATGAGAGTCACCCAAGGAAAGTTAAGGAAAGGATTAGAAGTTTCAAGAAAGGCCTTTCTCCTCAGATCAGACCGTCATAGCCTTTGTCTTCTCAGCAGCTCAATTGTCTTTTGCCGGTGGGTTCCCATGCTTTAGTGTGGTTAAAATGTTGTTTTCCTGCTGCATTTAATCTGTTGTAAAAAGGGTATCTTCATTCTTGAACAATAAAAATTAAAGCTAATGTTCCCAGTTCACTGTAAATAGCTTTTTGGAAACTCAGTTAATTAAATCTTCCATTATGAAGTATTTTCTATTACTAGAAGAAATTAAAAGTAGACAGGGAACACAGGGCAGCCATTAATGAGGTTACTGAAGATGCAAAGGGATGCTGCATTATGAGACTGGTTCCAGAGAAAGTCTGTGGTATAGCAAATCCCTAAAGAAATGAAAGTTTGCTGTACCAATGATCACTATTGATCAGTAGGTGTTTTTGAAAGCTCTTGCAGCAGTCAATGGGCAATTTAGTCTTTTGCCCTTGGAACTAACTGTTGATTGATTCATGAATGACCTTGTTAAAAGAATAAACAGATTAATATTGAAAACTTGTTAGTAAGTAATACATTAGGAATTTAGCGTTCTGTATAGTTCAGCCCTTTTAGAGCTGTTCAGTCCTTCCCATTCTGCATGGACTAAACCTCCTCAGCTTTTTGTGTTATTCCTTTAATCCATGCCAACTCAGTTTGCGGGATTTCCTCATCACTTGTGTTCAAAACCATTTCTGTATCAATGAATATTTGGGAGAGTTGAATCCTTTCCAATTGTTTTTTCCTGCCAACTCTGTTGGGGTTTTCTCTCTTTGGATTAAAATTAAAATATAAAAATATGGTCTTGTTTTCTTATCATCACCAATAATTTTTACAATTTTAAGAACACTAACTTTAGGTATTATGGCCAAATTTCAGCTCAAACAACATGCCATTTTTTTTCCCAGAATGCAATCAATATAACTTTACTGACAGAGAATGGTTGTCTTCTCAGTCTGCTGTGAGACACTACTGGCAATAAGTAATTGTTAGTCGTGTTCCAGACCTGAGACGCACAAGTTGCTTACTCCTATGCGTGGCAGTTGGCTTTATTCAACAAGCTGCAGGTCACCAACAGGGGCTGTGAGGAATGCCTTTCTTGATACATTAAGAATAATTTCTCTCCTTGTGTATTTCTCAACTCTGCAGTTCTAGGATCTTATGTTTAACCTGTCTTGGGAAGCCTTTTTCTGTCAAAGGAAAAAGTGCTTAAACTGATGGGAGGCTAATTTTGAGGGCCTATAATCACAAAGAAGATAGCCCCACTCTTTCTTTATGGACAATAGGTTGATATACCTTTCATAATTTAGTTTTACTGAATAATAAGAGCCAACACATTAAGGCTTCAATATGCTTACTGAACTAAGTGTTTTTATTTACATTAACTCAATCCTCATAACAACACTATTAGATAGGTTCCACTAAACTTCACTGAACGGATGAAGAAACTGAGGCACAGAGATGGTAAAGCTTAAGGACAGATAGTCAGTAGTTGGTGACAGGAATTCAACCCAAGAAATTTGCCCTTGGAACCTGGCTTATGAACATGCTATACCACGTCAAACAATTCATGATGATTAGATAAAGTTAAACTGGACCAGCTCTAGGCAAAATCCTGTGAACTACTTGCATCTTTGTATCTTAGTGTCCTCTTGAGAAAACTACTTGACATCTTTCATGTCCTTTTCCAGGACCCTTCCCATACATTTAGGAGCAGTCTTTACCCCACCGGCTTATTCTCTGCCACCATTCACACCTTATGTAGAAGAAAGAATGCAGTATTCATCATTTATGCATTGACTAAATCCATTCACACTGTGATATCTTCTTTTAAGTAATTTATATTCATTCATTCATTCACTCCACATGTGTGTATTGAGGTTTTATTGTGTTCCAGAAACCTCTTTCCTTTCCCTTTCCTCCCTTCCTTCCTTCCTTCTTTCCTTCCTTTCTTCCTTCCTCCCTTTCTCTTTCTTTTCCTTCCATTGTCCCTAATTCCCTTCCTTCTCTCTTAAAGAAGTACGGCAATGAAGTGGAGGAGATGTAAGGTCTTCTTCTTGCTTTTGAGATTCTGCTAAACCACAGACTGGCCTCAAGGTAAACTTTTTTAACCATTTTGGAGAGAAGAAGACCAACAGAGTCAGAAAGTCACTCACTTCTCCAAAACCAGACAGTCCTAATCCCCTAGAGAAGCTTAAAAAAATACACATAGACCCCTCTGAAGCCTTTACAAATTCCTCTCGATTTTAGGGCTTAGATTCATAGACTTAGCAGGCAAGCATTTCATGCGAAGTGCTCCAAGCACAGTGATCTCCTGTTACGAGCTGGCAGAGCATTTGCCCTAACTTCTTCAGGGAAAAGTGACGGGGCATTTTTGTTTATGCGATATAGTACTTGAGTTTTGCTTTTAGCTGTGCGTTTTACATACACAATTTCAAATGAAGAGTTAATTGAAACCATCATATTTTACCAAAACCTTTATGGCAGCTATCTAGAGCATGAATCACATCATTTGAAATAATCTTGGGTTTGCAACAAGATTTGTGCTTTTAATGAGCCTGGTCTAAACCATGGGTTTAATGCAGAACCAATTCAGTTAAACTTCAAGCTTTTACCGATTTTGCTGTAAATTTTTTTTTATAGTTCTAATGCTTACGGGACTTTTGTCAAACTTTTTGGTGACAACTAGATCAAAAAAACCCACAGTTATTTGGCTCTATTATCTCTCCAGAGCTGGCAGAGAACAGGAATTGCAGAATGCAACTGGCAGAGCCAAATACACACAAAGACAACGTAATAACATTTCAAAAGAACAGTTCCATGCGGTTCTTTGTTGGAAGTATTATTTTGTCTGTTTTCAATGATCTACTGGTTTTTATTTTTCCTTCTAGATTTCATTCCAGAGCTTAGAAAGTAACAGAATTAGAAATGAGAAGAGAAAAATACAATTCTTTATACCTTTCATAGACCACAAAACACATCCAGTATAAGACTAAAATAATAAAAAAACTAACATTGGAATTTGTTGAAATGCTACATTTATGTGACTTTATTTTGTATTTAATTTAACTTATGCATTTATACTCACACTTATTCCAGAAATGTTTTAAGTTTCTTCAATAACGGAGGAAAAGCTGTGATAAAAAGCAGTGATATAAATTTAAAAGCCACAAAAAAGACGGAAAAGCAAAAGTGGACATGTAATAGAATTAAAATGACCAAAGAAAATACATTCATGAAAAGATGTACAATATTTTTAGCCTTTAGGGAAATTCAGATTAAAACCTCAGTGAGATATTATCACAAATCTATTAAAATGGCTTAGTCATATGGTAGTTCTATTTTTAGTTTTTTAAGGAACCTCCATACTGTTCTCCATAGTGCCTGTATCAATTTACATTCCCTCCAACAGTGCAGGAGGGTTCTCTTTTCTCCACACCCTCTCCAGGATTTATTGTTTCTAGATTTTTTGACAATGGCCATTCTGACCGGTATGAGGTGATACCTCATTGTAGTTTTGATTTGAGGACACGGGGAGGGGGGAGGGGAAGCTGGGGCGAAGTGAGAGTAGCATTGACATATATACGCTACCAAATGTAAAATAGATAGCTAGCAGGAAGCAGCAGCATAGCACAGGGAGATCAGCTTGGTGCTTTTCGATGACCTAGAGGGGTGAGATAGGGAGAATGGGAGGGAGGCTCAAGAAGGAGGGGATATGGGAATGTATGTATGCATATGGCTGATTCACTTTGTTGTACAACAGAAACTAACACAGCGTTGTGAAGCAATTATACTCCAATAAAGATGTATAAAAAAATAAATAAACAAAATGGCTTAAATAAAAATACTTGCAATACCACGTGCTGGTGAGACTGTAGAGAAAATAGACCTCTCACACATTGCTGGTGGGAATGCAAAATGGTGCATCCACTCTGGAAAACAGTATGGCAGTTTCTTATGAAGTTAAACATATACCTACCATATGAATCAGCAATATCACTCCTGATGTTTATCTGTAGAGATTAAACCTTATATTGACACAAACGCCTGTAGATGAAAGTTGATAGCAGCTCTGTATGTTAGTGTCCCACACTTGAAAACCATCTAAAGCCTTCTAATGGGTGAGTGTACAAACTGGTACTGAGCAATAAGAAGGAACAAGATGCCAATACATGCAATACCTTAGATAAGCCTTACAAACGATGCTATGCTGAGTGAAAGAAGCCAGTCTCAAAAGATTACATACTGTACCAGTCCATTTATGTGACAGGCTAGAAAAGACAAATACAGTGGTGGAAAACAGCAGAGGTTGCCAGTGCTTAGGTACAGGGAAGGTGTAATCGTTCTGAATCCTGATTGTGATGGTGATCACACAAATCTATACGTGTGTTAAAATACATAGAATTGTACAACAAATAGAAAAAAATATCAGACAAAAGTATTTAGGTTTCAAAGCTGGCTCCAGGTTTTATAATGGGAAAAAGAAAATTTGTTCAGTTACATAATTTACAAGATACATAATGGAGAAAAAAATACTGGGAACTCTGAGGAAGTTCAACTACTATTTATGTTGATACCAGATGTGCCTTCACAAAGGGAACAATGTGTTAATCACACAATAAGGTCCTACATGAACAATGATGAGTTTCACTGAAATGTTTCCTTTTGGGTGCCTCAATATAAGCAGATGGCATCATAGCAAAACACAGCTGAGTAAAATTAATTCGAGGTGTGTCAACTCCATGTAATCTAAGAAAAAAAATATCCTTATTTTGCGCAATCTAGAGGTAAATTTTAACATAGCCTTTGAAGGATCTTCTATATAGCTTAGCTTTCAAATAATATTGGTTTCTAAAGACTACTTTTAATGATTACAAGCACAAAACAATGTAAAGGAAGGGTGGAGAAGGCAAGGGTGAAAGGGTAAGGTGTGGTCATTAAGACATAAAGACATAAAATTAATTTTGTGGCACATGTATCATCTCATTGTAGTCATAAAATGTGTGCAGGTATAAAACACCAATTTTCAACAGCATTTTTTATGTCACAAATTTTAAATAAGAGAATAATGTTCTGTATAAGTGGCAAATGTTCAATCCAATTTAATAATTTAAGTTCCCTATTCATTCATGTCACTTCCAAAAAGCTTAATTTACAAACTTAATCTGGGGAAAACACAATAAAATATAATGTACTTTAACATTAAGTGCTTCCTCTTGTGTTTTGGTTACACTGGACAGAAGAGAAAACCTCTCTGGTTATCGTTTGACATTAAGCCTTGAGTGTCATCGAAAAACATAAATATGTGTATATTTGTTGTCATGTCTTGGGAAATTCAGGACTTTACTCACTTTGGTAGAGGCAGTGTTGCTTTAGACTAAAAATAAATTGAAGAAAATTACATAAACCATATCAAATCTCTTGGAATTATCAAAGAGATAATGAGAATATCAGAGGAGATATATTACTATAGCAAAACCCTAATACACATGCACACACATTTGAAAATCATATGACAATAATTGAAAAATTTATGAATATCATATAATCAAGAAATATTCCATAAATATTCTTTCACTTAAAAAATATCTTAAAGTATTTATTTAAAATGCCATTCCCTGAATGCTTCAGTATATACCACTGCCATTTTGCCTAATGCATTTGAAATTATTTGCAGATCCTTATTTCTCAAAGATGAGCTCTAACTGTGTCAACCCTTTCCTAGGCAGCAATTTTTTAACTCATAGATCATTCTGATTCTAATGAGTTGGGAGTTCTATCTATTCAATGCTATTGGGTTGGCCACAAAGTTTGTTCGGGTTTTTCCATAACATCTAACAGAAAAACCCAAACGAACTTTTTGGCCAGCCTACTATTGTGCTTAAGGCTTCCTATTGCTAATCATGGCATTCCTTTAAAAAAAAAAAAACAAACAAACAGAAAAACCCAAAACTTAAATGTTATCATTTTTTTTTTTGGAAAGCCTAACCATATGCACTGTTTGCCAACATGCCCTGAACAGACACACCGTGATATTTTGTCTAACTGACATCTTTTCATGGTCAGCAAATTCTTCCCTGGGAAGGGAATTGGACACAACTCTTTCAGACTACATGAGTACCATTTGATACTCTGAAGAAATAATGTAACCTTGAGGACGAATATCAAGTTATTGTATGGAGAATATTTTCTGTGATCTAGTGTGGGCCAGTATAAATTTTTAAAAAAAATGGATGTTTTGATAATTCAAGACAATGACAATTTAGAATGAATGCCAATCTAGTCGAACTCAATGAACATATTGCCAGAAATATGTAAACCATTTAATAACTATGCTAGGAATGTAATATTTACTAATTGTATCAAAGAGGCAAATCTTATCAGTTTCTCTGTATCTTACCTTACATCTTAATATCTGTTAAAACACCTTCAAGGTTTCTCTGTTGCTCTAAGGAGAAAATTCCAAATTCTTATACGGGTATAAGATTTCCTCTAGGATCTATGTCCTGGTTACTTCTGTAGTCTAATCGTGCCTTACTTCCCTATACCTACCCCGTGCTGTAGCTGTCCACACCGTCTGAAGTAGCTGTTTATTCGTGCAGTTCTGCTTGCCTGAAGTACCCCTTCTCCCCTGTCTGCGTGGCAAACTCTTCCAAGTCCATCAGAACGAGCCACTTTGGTCATTTCTGTGCAGCCTCTTCTATGGCACGTTTAGGTGTGACATTTGTCTTGCTCTACAACATTCTGTGTCCAACTCTAAAGAGAAGCCGTGACATTGTTTTTATCCAATCATTTGCCTGCCAGTTGCTCTCACTACACTGAATTTTTGGAGGATAGGAATTTAATTTTTTAAAAATCTTTGTATCTTATCAGACTGTCTGGTGTACAGTCAACGCTCAATAATGTTGACTGAATTAAATGTGTGTGGCCGTGATAATGGCGGGAGGGCATAGTGCTGAAGATGAGGGAGAGGAAAGGTGCGCACCAAACAGCTTTCCCTCTGAGGACTAATTTGAGAAGACTCAATACACAACTGTGAGAAAGATATTGAAGGCGAGCCTTTTGACTGGGATTTATGAACTGTGCCCAGAGAACAGCAGGATTTTAAAGGCCGTATGGACATAGGTGTTCCATAATGTTTTAGAAGTGGAAACAAAAGTGAGGAGTCATTAACATGTCCACACCTTCCAGTTTGACGCTTGAATTAATTTGCCCATTTTACTTTTTTAAAAGCAATTTACACTGTGTAAACGGCTATGAAATTTCTCTGTGACCTTGGGAAAGTCATTTAATATCACTAGGCCTCAAAGTGCTTATCAAAGAAATGAAAGGGATTTAGTATTCACACTAAACCAATATTTTGTTCTTCATTGACATCTTAATAGTTTAATGAAAGCCATATTTTATAGGCTTAGTACATAGAATCTGACTTTGTTTTGTGACTTAATTGATGGGCTGCTCAATAATCTCCCAAACCAACTAGTTTTTTCCCCTGCATTGACTTGTTACAATATTTAACATTCCCACCCAGATTTGTTTGGGTTCAAGGTTATCCCTATAAGGATCTCTTTAAAATGCCAACAAACTCTCTAGAGGATAGACATATAAACTCATTAATCCATATTCAATATGGATTAATGATCTTTAAAACTTCAATCTGATCGGATCACTGCCTTACTTAAAATCTTTTGGTGGCTTCCCAATGCACTTAGGTTAAAGAGAAACTTCTTATTGTGGCCTTTGAACCCTAGAAATTCAACTTTCACCTCCCTATCCCCCTCTGCAGACTCATCCCCATCACTCTCCACCAGCTCTTTTATTTTATTTTTATTTTTATTTATTTTTTATTTATTTATGGCTGTGTTGGGTCTTCGTTTCTGTGCGAGGGCTTTCTCTAGTTGCGGCAAGCGGGGGCCACTCTTCATCGCGGTGCGCGGGCCTCTCACTATTGCAGCCTCTCTTGTTGCGGAGCACAGGCTCCAGACGTGCAGGCTCAGTAATTGTGGCTCACGGGCCCAGCTGCTCTGCGGCATGTGGGATCTTCCCAGACCAGGGCTCGGACCCGTGTCCCCTGCATTAGCAGGCAGACTCCCAACCACTGCGCCACCAGGGAAGCCCTCCACCAGCTCTTTTAGTCTCCGGCAATCACCCTGCTACCGCTTGCTCTTCCCCTCACCACTTTTTCCTAGACAGCGTAGTGAGCACCTAGTTCTCTTTGGCTTGCCACTTAATTGCTGCTTTCCTGGGGCAGTGTTCGCTGACCTTCAGGACTAAGTCACGTCCTCCTATGCCAGACTCCCAGAGCACCATGTGCCTCTGCGCCACTGGCTTCACAGCACTTCTCCTACGATGATCAGATTACTGTCTTCCTCACTTGATCATAAACTCCCTGAGGACAGGGCTTATGTCTGCCTTTGCTTACTGTTACATCCTTACTGCCTATCATGATCCCTAGTACAGTACTATGCCCTCCATAGATATTTGCTGAATGAATGAATAAAGGATTAAATGAATAAATAAATATATCATCAAACCAATCAGCTCTGAGCCTTAAGAAGGCACAGAACTTTGTGGAATGAGGTTAAAGGTAGATTAAAAAGCAAAGCTTCCCAGTGGCCTGCTAGGATCCCCACTCCTCCCTCAGCCTGTATCCTTTCGCCCTCTTCTCGTAGTCCTCCCCTTTTCGTTCATCCCATTTCAGCACAGTGGCCTTCCTGTGGCTCCCCAAACACATCAAGCAGACACTGACCTTGGGGCCTTTGGGCGTTGGCCTGTCCTCCTATGAGCTTTCTTCCAGACTTTCTCGTGGCCAACTTCTAGTTCATGGGGAGCACAGTTTCCTTCCCACATGGAGCACCCCTACAGTCCTCCCTGCCATGCTTTACTTTTCTCTTTTGCATACCATATTATCTGCTGACATCCTATATAATTTATTCATTTATTATATTTATTATTCTCTTTCTGTTTCCCTTCTTATAATGTAAGCTTCTTGGGGCCAGGGATCTCTGTTTGGTTCACTGATATAACCCAAATACCTGCTTGGAACACTGCCTGATGACATGTGGTAGCTCGACAGGTATCTGTTGAACGAATGAAGGGAAGGACGTGGGCAGGAACATTGTCTACGTGAAGTGTAGAATGGAAACTACCAGGCAATCAGCAGTCACTAGATTCCTGATGGAGGGCAAGAGGAGAAAGGTAGCATGTAAAAGACAAAATTATCCACTCCTCCATTTTACATTAGGCCTAACACTGCTTTTAAGTTAATGAACATTTATGGAGAAAGATTGTAATCTACTCCATATTAATTTATCTAATAGATAAGCGAATGGGAATGGCTATGCTTTTGACAAAAGAGAGATTTCTGCCTTTGAGTTCTCCTGCGTAAACATGGCAGATGGTTATATAAACATAGTACTTAAGAGCTGTATTTGGCAAAGAAACAAGAAATATTCTTACAGGGACATTCTGCACTTTTCTTTATAAGAACTAGAGAGTTGTATAAAGACATGAAATTCCTTCCCCTCCAGTTTGTGAAAAGTGAGTATCTACTACCATGTTCACCTGACTCAACAAGATTACCAAACCTATCAAGCTTTCTTGCTTTTACTCCAGTTGGATAACATTGACAAATTTGATGTTTATTACCTTTATACTTAGGAGATATATATTTGAGCTTTATTCTGTAATGTTGACACTATGTTTGATATTTAACACTTGAAAATCTGGATTTTCATGAAGTACAAAAAGGAAAGAAAAAATAAGGAGAGTAACCCAAAAGCATTTTAAGTAATACAATACCTTTAAGAGGGAAACTTGCGGAAATTTTCCATTCAGTGGAATATTTGAACTAAGTTGGGTTTAAAAACCAATTGTATCAGACTTAGAGGAGGTTAGATAATTTTTAAGGTCAAACTTGAAGTCACAAGGAAGATAATACAGACTTTATTCTCAAGTACAGCTGCCAGGAATGTATTTAGCCTATTAATAAACAGATAAAGAAGAATCTGGGCTTCCCTGGTGGCGCAGTGGTTGAGAATCTGCCTGCTAATGCAGGGGACACAGGTTCAAGCCCTGGCCTGGGAAGATCCCACATGCCGCGGAGCAACTGGGCCCGTGAGCCACAACTACTGAGCCTGCGCGTCTGGAGCCTGTGCTCCGCAACAAGAGAGGCCGCGATAGTGAGAGGGCCGCGCACCGCGATGAGGAGTGGCCCCGCTCGCCGCAACTAGAGAAAGCCCTCGCACAGAAACGAAGACCCAACACAGCCATAAATAAATTAAAAAAAAAAAAAAAAAAAAAGAAGGAGCTTTTGTTTCTTCTACCGTTGCTCTTGCCCTTTGAATCCTTACATGATTTCTCTGCCCGCACTTCCTCTAAGCTGTTTTCTCCCAAAGGATGGTTTTACGTGGTGGTTTTCCTCCTACATCCCTCCCCCCGCAGTCTTCAATCTTTTTAAAAGAATAGGAAGAGAAAGAGAACTAATCCCATACGGTTAACAATGCGATCTTCTTAATGAAATTATTTAGGCTACTGAAGTCCTCTCTATCCATGCTGTAGTTGTAAAAATTATTTGCGTTACATTTTCTTAGGACTCTCGTTATGTTGGCATTTCTATCTCTTATTTTATAGGAAGATTTCTAATTGAAGTCCAAGGGTCTAGATTTCAAGTATCTAGGCAACGACTCTTGTTATATAATGGATATTTAAAGCATTACATCAGAAAAAGACCAAACCAAACAAAATAAAGCTGCAGGTAGGTGGGGTCATGAGATATGTGCCTTGAATCCAAGAGCTGCAAACCTTGTTATTCAAAATATTGGAGAAGTGGGAAAGCTTCATTCTCTCCACCAATTTTAAAGAGTGAACAAGCTTAACCCACTGAACAAAACTCTGAAATGTTTCTAATTCCCTTACTATCAATGAAGGTAGACCAGAGACTGAGGAGAGAATTTTACCTTAGGGAAATGTACTGCTGTGCACTTTCAGTAACTGTATAGTCCATTTCTGCCTCTATGCTTGGAAATTAACAGCATGTTAACAGGACTATTGCCTACACTATGGCACTGTCTGCTTAGGATTAGGCCATTAAATATTGATGGAGATAATTGTTCCTGCACTTGAACATCAGAAAGATGGAACTAAGAGTAGTTTAACTGACATTTGTCTTTCTGCTTGGTAAATAGAGGGCTGTATTTTAAAGTACAGAATAGGTATTACCATGTACTCAGTTCCATAGCCAAAGCATCACTGACCAGAAACTGTGGCTTGTAAAAATGTTATAGTAAAATTTAAATGAAACAATTCAGCTGAGCTTTGTTGGAATTTACTGAAATAGAATGTGATAGAACTGAGCCTTAAGAACATGCAAGCAGGATTTCTTGCAATTTATCTAGTTATTTTTAATTTTAAAATGATAGTCACAAGTATTATGGTAAGAACTGCTATAGTATTTAGTGTGTTTTATAATCTAGAGGATTTCTTATACTTTTACCAAATAATGCCTTAGACAGCCTGCTGAGTAATAAGTCTCTAGGACTTACGCTATTACATTGCAGTTTGTCATGTAAGTGTCTGTCTTCCTGACCAATTTGTGATTTACTTGAAGGCTTATGTCCTGTTCATCATCCTAAACTCAGTGTCCAGCACAGTACTTAATACAACCTACGTAAATCAATAAATATGAGTTGAATTTAGTTTGCAACATCGTCCTTCCTCTTGATATTCTTTTTTTTAATAGAATTTTTTAAAAATAATTAATTAATTAATCTTTGGCTGTGTTGGATCTTCGTTGCTGCGCGCAGGCTTTCTCTAGTTACAGTGAGTGGGGGCTACTCCATTGTGGTGCACGGGCTTCTCATTGTGGTGGCTTCCCTTGTTGCAGAGCACGGGCTCTAGGTGCGCGGTTTCAATAGTTGCGGCACGTGGGCTCAGTAGTTGTGGCTCACGGGCTCTAGAGCACAGGCTCAATAGTTGTGGCTCATGGGCTTAGTTGCTCCGCGGCATGTGGGATCCTCCTGGACCAGGGCTTGAACCCGTGTCCCCTGCATTGGCAGGCGGATTCTTAACCACTGCACCACCAGGGAAGTCCCCCCCCCCTTGATATTCTTACCTGGTTATAGGAATATCTCATCTGACAGAACTGAATAAAACTAGCTTTGAACACTCTGCTGAGGCTTTAGGAGACAGTTTAGATTATTGGTAAAAACATGGTCCTTCGTGACAAGCAGGCTTGTGTTGGGATCGAGGCTCTATCACTTACTAGCATGTGATTTTGGCAGAGTATTTAAAATTTTTTACCGTTAACTTTTCCATTAGTAAGACAGGGATAACAATCTCTACTTCTTAAGCTGTTCTGACAATAACTGAAATAATGTATTTAAAAGATCTATCCACAGTGCCTAGAACACCATAGACTTTCAATGGCAGTAATTACTTTTTTTTAATTACATATAAAAATAATTGGGGCTATTTTAAGAATCTATCCAATGAGTCTGTCTTTTAATTAAAACATATCACAGAGCAACAGTGTCCGGAATATGGCAACAATGCTGGGGGATTATTTGTTTAATTAAAATGACTTTCAATATTGTTTCTTTTATGCTTACATTTTATCTATGTATCTATCTATCTACCTTTAATATTCTTAGCCTGTGTGCCACTAATGACTTGATGGATAAATTGAGCCAACCCCAAATTAAATCAGAACACGTCTCATGATTTGGTGTACACTGTTGTTATGGACTGAACTGGGTCCCCTCATGTTGAAACCCTAACCCCCAGTACTTCAGAATGCGACTGTATTTGGCTTAGGGCCTTTGAAGAGATAATTAAGTTTAAATGTTAGGGTGGGCATGAATCCAATTTGACTGGTGTCCTTGTGTGAAGAGGAGCTTAGGACACACAGAAGAGACTCAAGGAATGCACATGCATGGAGCCAAGTCCACGTGAAGACACAGGGAGAAGAGGGCCATCTGCAAGTCAAGAGCGAGACCTCAGAAGAAATCAACCCTGCTGACCCCTTGATCTTGGACTTCTGGCCTCCAGCACTATGAGAAAATAAATTTCTGTTAAGTCACCCAGTTTGTGGTATCTTGTTAGACAGCCTGAGCAAACTAATACAACTGTGGACAGTAAACCAAATCCAATTCAATTTTAATTTGACAGAAACTGAATCAAACAAATAATTTAAAAAATTTACCCAAAGGAGCAAATTCATTAAGGCTGATTCTAAGTGCATTCTGGCATATGTGAGGGGGAGAATTACAAATGCATTTCTTTTGGACCGTTTTTTAATATTCTTATCTACCTGTTCTCAGGAAAGAGCCTCCATCGCTTGACATACGAGCGCACAAATACTGTGAATGAAACCTACAGAAGTGTTCAACATGTCCATCTTAACAGACCCTCATGGTGGAATGAGTCATTCTCACTCATTTTATTGTTACATCCATTGACTAAGCCAAGAGTGTTACTTAAGATACATTAAAGACACATATTAAAAACTAGAAACCATTTTCTTTCAAAATTTTTTTGAGAAATGCATAATGCATATTCAATTTTATAATTGCTTTTTTTCCCCAACTACACCAAATTTCTACTGTCAAAGCTAGAAAACCTCTGTAGAACTAAGAGAGCTAAAATTTTACTTCGAACTTTCTTCTAAGTAGACAGAGTTTCATTCACAACCAGATAAAGATATCTTTGTATCCTACTTATTGCAATAATAGACCGGATGGATTCTTGGTAAAACCTGAGTATTTTTAAATGCTCTATATGTTCTAGTTCTAAATTGCATGTTTTAAGCATATTGCTTTGAAATCCTGAAAAAAATGCATACTGAATTTTGATGTGTTCTAAAACAGTCATGAAAATTAACATCTTCCTTCAGCCCAGGGCCAAACAGATTTTTTTGCAGGGCCAAATTAGAATCTGCCTACAGGCTTCAGATAAAAAAAGGTAGCAAGCAGGCAACTTTTTAAAGTCAGAAAAGGCAAAGTAATCTTACATGGCTATCTTTTTTGGTAATCTAAGTAGCTGGGGAAGGGAATAATCTTTTAACTTAACCTTAACCCTCCAGAGTATGTGGATGGTAATAGATCTTTTCCAGGACATAAGCAGGCATAATGGTACTTTACATCCTATTGGCAACAAATTGTTTTAATATAGAAATATAAATTACTGGGAGTGAAACATATAGGGCATGTTAACTAGATATTCTCCTTAAATGTTTTTTGTTAGAGTTTCCATTTGAGCAGGTCTAACTTGTCATATGGAGTTGGGAGGTCAGAAACCAGAATCATAGATTACTAATTGCAGATTGCTACTTCTACCAGCTCTGAAATTCCAAAGGTGATACTCCATAGGTGATAGACATTTACTCTTCTCGCTGCTGCAGATGGAAACCCTTCTTGTAGAACCGATTTCCAGCATTGTGTTCTGCTGGGTCCTTTAGTGGGTCACTTCTTGGTTCACTCTGATCAGCTCTTTCACAGTTTTATATTCCTTTCTAGTCTGCTGAAGAGTTTCTTACAAGGAGAGTCTGGAAGGGAATCAGCTGGCCAGCCAGCCAGGATGTTTCCCGTACAACAGTATTTTATGGCCCTTTACAAAGCCGCTAAAATGGGAATCATTCTTTTGCAGTTCGGCCATCAGATTACAGTTCTAATGCTTGGGGTGTTGGCCATATCCAAATCAAGACACCCTTAGAGTTAATGAGATCTCTCTCTTCTCTGGAGTCCCCAGTGATACTGGCCTGCAGGATGGTCATTTTAACTGGCCGAGTAAGAAGTACTGAAACCTCATTGCAGTCTTTTCATCTTCCTTTGAATCCTTCTCCAGGGCAGTTACCCCTGGCAGGCTAAGCTCTAAGGGAGTGATAAAATACCCCACTTGTTCTCCATTGCACTCATTTTATTTGATGTGCTGACACAGTCAAATGACTCCTCAAAGACATCATGTTGGCTGCAGTTTCTCCCTCCCCTCCTGCCTCCAATCTTTCTATTTTCTAAGCTGCTTCAAATCTTTGAGGAGTGAGTCCTAGGGGAAAACCAGAGTACTTAAATCTAGTGGACTGGGGTTACACAAAAAAATATGAAATTGTAATTATGTTATTCTTGGGTTGGAACTGGGGAAACATGAAATTCTTTGTCTAGGAGTACCCAGATTATGAATATAATGAACTGTAATAGAATCTCATGATCTGTCAGTCAAGACCAATACTCTTGGTGTGCTAGCTGTGGAGGAATTTTATGATGAGAGTGATCAGATCTAGTTTATCAAGAAAGATGCAGTACAAATCTTTGATTCACAGTCCGTCTATGAGAAGTTTGAGAAACTATTTGTTAACCTCTGTGTTAATATGTCTGATGAACACACTCACTGGATTAAATGCTGAGGCGGGTGGGTTATACGTTGCTAGTTCTGCAAAATACAAGGATCTCTACAGATTATCCTAACCCATCCCCCCTCCAGTGAATGAATTATGCTTGCTAGTTATTGAGATGAAAAAAATTTCTCTAAACCTTTTGAAAATCTCTCTTTGAAAGACTCTATTGACCTAACTTATAGTCCTATGTCTGACAGTGCTCAATTAATGCTAAAAAAACCCCCCAAAAACCAAAACCCTAGATAAATGTTTAGGGCTGAAAAAAGAGGAACACACATTCTCTCTTTCCCCCTCCGTTACCCTCTGTGTCTCCTTTTCCGATACCAGATTATGAAGAAAAAAGTATGTAAATGACTGAACATTTAGCATCAATGTATATTAAACTTATTCACTATGTGCCATGTACTGTGTAAGGAGCCAGAGAAAGAAAGAAAAGTAAGGTACTCTTTTTGCCCAAAGTCTAATGGAATAAATAGAAAGAAAGAGAGAACGTACCAGAAAGGACATAGTGTGAAGAGTAGGAAAATGAATACATCAGAAATCATATTGGAAATGTAACCATGTGGAAGGAAAGGTAGTTTTCACAAAATACTCTAAAAATGTAGAAAAAATTGATTTTTTAAAAGCCTAGAACAATTCATAATGAGGGAAATTATATTTTTTGCCCTATAAAAAAGCTTGCAATTCTAATCTATTTTAGTAGGACTTGTATTGTTTGCTAGCTTTTGTTTTTATTTTTATAAGATAATGAATTGTACTCATCTCCCTTGTGATTTGGAGCATAAGTTTTCATATATGAGGGATGTAACAGTAGAGTAGAAATATTAGCTGTTCTAAACAGAGATCATCTTAGCAACGTTGGTCTTATTAGCTCAAAATAATAATTCCAAACTATAGAAATAGTGAAAAAAAATTGAACAAGGAAATGAAGCTAAGCAAAATTCTGTTATGATATGTTCTCTTTGACCATTGATGTTAACTTGGAGGCTGTAATCAACACTATCTTGTTTCTATCCAAAGCCCCATTTTGAGTCCTAGTCATGTTAAATATCTATAGACAGGTAGTCAGAGGCAGAAATCGGACGAAGTTTGACACTTTCAAAATTTGGAAAAGAAAACTATAGTAAAGAAGTATTTTCTAAAGTATTCAAAGCAAAGATCTTTTAATTACAACTCAGCAGGTAAAAAATAGTTTCTAATAAATCCCTTACAAATACATTGCCATATTTAAATTTGGGTGGCAAATGTTATTAATTAGCTTACCAAGCACTGCCCAAACCCAGTTCTTTGGAACTCAAAACGATTAACAAAACACACACATGTTTGAGATTCTGGGATTATGATAGTATTCACAGTGTAGTATTGTTGATGCTCAACTCTTACCGATAACACATTCATTCATGCCTGTATTCATTCATGCATTTTGTATGGTACTATACTTGAGGATACAGAGAGGAACATGGCACAGTTCCAGACCTCAAGAAACCACAACCTTTTAAAGGAGATGACATCACCATGGTTTCGAAGTGCTCATTCCCTTTCATTAGATATACAAAATGTGGAATGATGGGTAAGAAGGTTTGGAAGTTAGAAGCCCTGTCTTTGAGTCCTTCTTCTACTGGTTAATAGCTGTGTTCCAAGCAGGGCGGATTCCCATCAGTAAAATCAGGTAGTAATTTGCTCATTGAGGTAAGGGGATTGTATGAAATAATCCCTGTGATTCACTTAGTACCGGCACTGGAACATTCAAATTGATCAAAAAATATTAGCTATTATTATCATCATATTACTTGAATCTGGACAACTATGATTTTTCCTTTTTGCTCAGAAGAACGCTAAGCAACTTATTTATGAATACACAGATCATAGGTGAAAATACTGGGATTCAAACTCAGGTTTCAGTGCCGAGTGATTTACATGCTCAGTATTTTTTCTTTCTACTATATTAGCTCTCTTCTGAAATAGCTTCATTTCTAAGACTTCCTTGAAAGGATAACACTTATAATTAATATGGAAAAATCATCGTGTAGTTCTTTCTAATTCTTCTTTTCTGTAGCTTATTTTGCTAAACCTTCTGTAAGAGTTATTCTTTTTACTCTTTCACAGAAATATTTATAATATTGCAGCATGATACTTGTTATTAAATAATGAATAATCATTATTTTAAAAAGTTATTCACTTTTGCCCAACAAAATATCACATTTTGGACCCAGCAACTTTAGACCATTGATTAACTCTTCTTTTGTAGCTACTAAAAGTATTTTTTTTAAAAGTCTTAAGAAAAGATGTCAAGCATGTCCTAAAGCTTTGTCAGTTCTGTTTTCAGGCTAGAGTATTTTTTTAACTGCTAAGTTTTACACCCCATTGGAATCCATTACCGTGGCAGGTTTTTCTAGGCAAATAGCACACCAGAGGGATGTTTGGCTTTGAGTTTTCTTCTTTCTGATTTAGTTTATTCTTTGGTTGCTAATTTGCATTTTTTCTCTGAAAAAGATTAAAATTATAATACATATGCAAAAGCATAAAGAAAAGGAAGACCTGTGACCCCTCCAACAGTATGAACTTGGGCAAATTAATGTCACCAATTTCTGCCTCAGTTTAAACATCTGTAAAAGGGGATAATAATTTCTACTATACAGGTCTGTTTTGAGGATAAAATGTGATGATGTGCTGGAGCTGGCCGATTGTTAATTATTCAGGAATTTTGTGAGCTGGGTGTTAAAATCTATGTAGTTTAAAATCGGCATGGGGGAGTATTTACATAATGGAAATTGGCAAATTCTATAAATTAGAGCTTTCCTTTTCCTTCCTGGAGAGCAGGTTTACCAGCACATCACTGGGTAGTCCTTGTAAACTGCATAGTAAAGTTTTAGGCCTACCTTAAGAATTCAATATTCTTAGTTCTTAAAAGTATGATTATGATGTTAATTCAGAAATCTGCATAGGAGCATTTTTCTTAATTATCTCTCCAAAAGCTTGTACCAGTTTATACCTTTATGCTAACAATAAAGATGTCAAGATATTTATATTAAGAAACCTACCCCTTAGTACCTGCACATAGGGATCAATTAAATAGGAATATGCCAAGTTTCATGAGAGAAAACTTCTCATTAGTTGATAACCAAGAGACCTTAATGAAATGGAGATGCACAAATACTGCTGTTTGCAGGTCATTGTAAGCTTCTTGTATTATTCCTTCTCTTTGGTGGCAACACATAAAATATTTCTTGGATTAATCTGAGCTAACATTAGAAAACAAATATTTTCTAAGCATAACCTGCCACCTCATCTCTGTGTTCATCTGTTGGCTTCTATTACTTTTGTTTCTTCTATGAAAGAATTTTGCTTACCTGGAAGTAAAGTGTTTGAAAAATCACATACAAATTCAAAATGTGTTTTTTTTTTTTTCCCAAACATCTTTATTGAAGTATAATTGCCTTACAATAGTGTGTTAGCATCTGCTTTATAACAAAGTGAATCAGTTATACATATACAATATGTTCCCATTTCTCTTCCCTCTTGCATCTCCCTCCCTCCCACCCTCCCCATCCCACCCCTCTAGGTGGTCACAAAGCACCGAGCTGATCTCCCTGTGCTATGCGGCTGCTTCCCACTAGCTATCTATTTTACATTTGGTAGTGTATATATGTCCATGACACTCTCTTACCCTGTCACATCTCACCCCACCCCCTCCCCATATCCTCAAGTCCATTCTCTAGTAGGTCTGTGTCTTTATTCCCGTCTTGCCACTAGGTTCTTCATGGCCTTTTTTTTTTTTTTTTTCCCCTTAGATTCCGTATATATGTGTTAGCATACTGTATTTGTTTTTCTCTTTCTGACTTACTTCACTCTGTATGACAGACTCTAACTCCATCCACCTCATTACAAATACCTCCATTTCATTTCTTTTGATGGCTGAGTAATATTCCATTGTATATATGTGCCACATCTTCTTTATCCATTCATCTGTCGATGGACATTTAGGTTGCTTCCATGTCCTGGCTATTGTAAATAGAGCTGCAATGAACATTTTGGTACATGACTCTTTTTGACCTATGGTTTTCTCAGGGTATATGCCCAGTAGTGGGATTGCTGGGTCGTATGGTAGTTCTATTTGTAGTTTTTTAAGGAACCTCCATACTGTTCTCCATAGTGGCTGTATCAATTTACATTCCCACCAACAGTGCAAGAGTGTTCCCTTTCCTCCACACCCTCTCCAGCATTTATTGTTTCTAGATTTTTTGATGATGGCCATTCTGACCGGTGTGAGATGATATCTCATCGTAGTTTTGATTTGCATTTCTCTAATGATTAATGATGTTGAGCATTCTTTCATGTGTCTGTAGGCCATCTGTATATCTTCTTTGGAGAAATGTCTATTTAGATCTTCTGCCCATTTTTGGATTGGGTTGTTCGTTTTTTTGTTATTGAGCTGCATGAGCTGCTTGTAAATCTTGGAGATTAATCCTTTGTCAGTTGCTTCATTTGCAAATATTTTCTCCCATTCTGAGGGTTGTCTTTTGGTCTTGTTTATGGTTTCCTTTGCTGTGCAAAAGCTTTTCAGTTTCATTAGGTCCCATTTGTTTATTTGTGTTCTTATTTCCATTTCTCTGGGAGCTGGGTCAAAAAGAATCTTGCTGTGATGCATGTCATAGAGTGTTCTGCCTATGTTTTCCTCTAAGAGTTTGATAGTGTCTGCCCTTACACTTAGGTCTTTAATCCATTTTGAGTTTATTTTTGTGCATGGTGTCAGGGAGTGTTCTAATTTCATACTTTTACATGTTCCTGTCCAATTTTCCCAGCACCACTTATTGAAGAGGCTGTCTTTTCTCCACTGTATATGCTTGCCTCCTTTATCAAAGATAAGTTGACCATATGTGTGTGGGTTTATCTCTGGGCTTTCTATCCTGTTCCATTGATCTATATTTCTGTTTTTGTGCCAATACCAAACTGTCTTGATTACTGAAGCTTTGTAATATAGTCTGAAATCAGGGAGCCTGATTCCCCCAGCTCCATTTTTCGTTCTCAAGATTGCTTTGGCTATTCGGGGTCTTTTGTGTTTCCATACAAATTGTGAAATTTTTTGTTCTAGTTCTGTGAAAAATGCCAGTGGTAGTTTGATAGGGATTGCATTGAATCTGTAGATTGCTTTGGGTAGTAGAGACATTTTCACAATGTTGATTCTTCCAATCCAGGAACATGGTATATCTCTCCATCTATTTGTATCATCTTTAATTTCTTTCATCAGTGTCTTATAATTTTCTGCATACAGGTCTTTTGTCTCCTTAGATAGGTTTATTCCTAGATATTTTATTCTTTTTGTTGCAATGGTAAATGGGAGTGTTTTCTTAATTTCACTTTCAGATTTTTCGTCATTAGTGTATAGAAATGCAAGAGATTTCTGTGCATTAATTTTGTATCCTGCTACTTTACCAAATTCATTGATTAGCTCTAGGAGTTTTCTGGTAGCATCTTTAGGATTCTCTATGTATAGTATCATGTCATCTGCAAATAGTGACAGCTTTACTTCTTCTTTTCCGATTTGGATTCCTTTTATTTCTTTGTCTTCTCTGATTGCTGTGGCTAACACTTCCAAAACTATGTTGAATAATAGTGGTGAGAGTGGGCAACCTTGTCTTGTTCCTGATCTTAGCGGAAATGGTTTCAGTTTTTCACCATTGAGGACAATGTTGGCTGTGGGTTTGTCATATATGGCCTTTATTATGTTGAGGAAAGTTCCCTCTATGCCTACTTTCTGCAGGGCTTTTATCATAAATGGGTGTTGAATTTTGTCAAAAGCTTTCTCTGCATCTATTGAGATGATCATATGGTTTTTCTCCTTCAATTTGTTAATATGGTGTATCACATTGATTGATTTGCGTATATTGAAGAATCCTTGCATTCCTGGGATAAACCCCACTTGATCATGGTGTATGATCCTTTTAATGTGCTGTTGGATTCTGTTTGCTAGTATTTTGTTGAGGATTTTTGCATCTATGTTCATCAGTGATATTGGCCTGTAGTTTTCTTTCTTTGTGACATCTTTGTCTGGTTTTGGTATCAGGGTGATGGTGGCCTCGTAGAATGAGTTTGGGAGTGTTCCTCCCTCTGCAATATTTTGGAAGAGTTTGAGAAGGATAGGTGTTAGCTCTTCTCTAAATGTTTGATAGAATTCGCCTGTGAAGCCATCTGGTCCTGGGCTTTTGTTTGTTGGAAGGCTTTTAATCACAGTTTCAATTTCAGTGCTTGTGATTGGTCTGTTCATATTTTCTATTTCTTCCTGGTTCAGTCTCGGCAGTTTGTGCATTTCTAAGAATCTGTCCATTTCTTCCAGGTTGTCCATTTTATTGGCATATAGTTGCTTGTAGTAATCTCTCATGATCTTTTGTATTTCTGCAGTGTCAGTGGTTACTTCTCCTTTTTCATTTCTAATTCTATTGATCTGAGTCTTCTCCCTTTTTCTGTTGATGAGTCTGGCTAATGGTTTATCAATTTTGTTTATCTTCTCAAAGAACCAGCTTTTAGTTTCATTGATTTTTGCTATTGTTTCCTTCATTTCTTTTTCATTTATTTCTGACCTGATCTTTATAATTTCTTTCCTTCTGCTGGCTTTGGGGTTTTTTTGTTCTTCTTTCTCTAATTGCTTTAGGTGCAAGGTTAGGTTGTTTATTCGAGATGTTTCCTGTTTCTTGAGGTAGGCTTGTATTGCTATAAACTTCCCTCTTAGCACTGCTTTTGCTGTGTCCCATAGGTTTTGGGTCGTCGTGTCTCCATTGTCATTTGTTTCTAGGTATTTTTTGATTTCCCCTTTGATTTCTTCAGTAATCACTTCGTTATTAAGTAATGTATTGTGTAGCCTCCATGTGTTTGTATTTTTTACAGATCTTTTCCTGTAATTGATATCTAGTCTCATAGCGTTGTGGTCGGAAAAGATACTTGATACGATTTCAATTTTCTTAAATTTACCAAGGCTTGATTTGTGACCCAAGATATGATCTATCCTGGAGAATGTTCCATGAGCACTTGAGAAAAATGTGTATTCTGTTGTTTTTGGGTGGAATGTCCTATAAATATCAATTAAGTCCATATTGTTTAATGTATCATTTAAAGCTTGTGTTTCCTTATTTATTTTCATTTTGGATGATCTGTCCATTGGTGAAAGTGGGGTGTTAAAGTCCCCTACTATGATTGTGTTGCTGTCAATTTCCCCTTTCATGGCTGTTAGTATTTGCCTTATGTATTGAGGTGCTCCTATGTTGGGTGCATAAATATTTACAATTGTTATACCTTCCTCTTGGATCGATCCCTTGATCATTATATAGTGTCCTTCTTTGTCTCTTGTAATAGTCTTTATTTTAAAGTCTATTTTGTCTGATATGAGAATTGCTACTCCAGCTTTCTTTTGATTTCCATTTGCATGGAATATCTTTTTCCATCCCCTCACTTTCAGTCTGTATGTGTCCCTAGGTCTGAAGTGGGTCTCTTGTAGACAGCATATGTATGGGTCTTGTTTTTGTATCCATTCAGCCAGCCTGTGTCTTTTGGTGGGAGCATTTAATCCATTTACATTCAAGGTAATTATCGATATGTATGTTCCTATTCCCATTTTCTTAAATGTATTGGGTTTGTTATTGTAGGTGTTTTCCTTCTCTTGTGTTTCTTGCCTAGAGAATTTCCTTTAGCATTTGTTGTAGAGCTGGTTTGGTGGTGCTGAACTCTCTCAGCTTTTGCTTGTCTGTAAAGGTTTTAATTTCTCCATCGAATCTGAATGAGATCCTTGCTGGGTAGAGTAATCTTGGTTGTAGGTTTTTCTCCTTCATGACTTTAAGTATATCCTGCCACTCCCTTCTGGCTTGCAGAGTTTCTGCTGAGAGATCAGATGTTAACCTTATGGGGATTCCCTTGTGTGTTATTTGTTTTTTTTCCCTTGCTGCCTTTAATATGTTTTCCTTATATTTAATTTTTGACAGTTTGATTAATATGTGTCTTGGCGTGTTCCTCCTTGGGTTTATCCTGTATGGGACTCTCTGTGCTTCCAGGACTTGATTAACTATTTCCTTTCCCATATTAGGGAAGTTTTCAACTATAATCTCTTCAAAAATTTTCTCAGTCCCTTTCTTTTTCTCTTCTTCTTCTGGTACCCCTATAATTCGAATGTTGGCACGTTTAATGTTGTCCCAGAGGTCCCTGAGACTGTCCTCAGTTCTTTTCATTCTTTTTTCTTTATCCTGCTCTGTAGTAGTTATTTCCACCATTTTATCTTCCAGGTCACTTATCTTTTCTTCTGCCTCAGTTATTCTACTATTGATCCCATCTAGAGTATTTTTAATTTCATTTATTGTGTTTTTCATCAGTGCTTGGTTCCTCTTTAGTTCTTCTACATCCTTGTTAAATGTTTCTTGCATTTTGTCTATTCTATTTCCAAGATTTTGGATCATCCTTACTATCATTATTCTGAATTCTTTTTCAGGTAGACTACCTATTTCCTCTTCATTTGTTAAGTCCAGTGTGTTTTGAGCCTGCTCCTTCATCTGCTGTGTGTTTTTCTGTCGTCTCATTTTGCCTATCTTACTGTGTTTGGGGTCTCCTTTTCACAGGCTGCAGGTTCGTAGTTCCCGTTGTTTTTGGTATCTGTCCCCAGTGGCTAAGGTTGATTCAGTGGGTTGTGTAGGCTTCCTGGTGGAGGGAAGTAGTGCCTGAGTTCTGGTGGATGAGGCTAGATCTTGTCTTTCTGGTGGGCACGTCCACGTCTGGTGGTGTATTTTGGGGTGTCTGTGGCCTTATTTTGATTTTAGGCAGCCTCTCTGCTAATGGATGGGGTTGTGTTCCTGTCTAGCTAGTTGTTTGGCATAGGATGTCCTGCACTGTAGCTTGCTGGTCGTTGAGTGAAGCTGGGTCTTGATGTTGAGATGGAGATCTCTGGGAGATTTTTGCCGTTTGGTATTACGTGGAGCTGGGAGGTCTCTTGTGGACCAGTGTCCTGACGTTGGCTCTCCCACCTCAGAGGCACGGCCCTGATGCCTGGCTGGAGCACCAAGAGCCTTTCATCCACACGGCTCAGAGTAAAAGGGAGAAAAAATAGAAAGAAAGAAAGAGGCTATAATATAGTGAAGTAAAATAAAGCTATTGTAAAGCAAAGCTATACAGACAAAATCTCACCCAGAAGCATATACATATACACTCACAAAAAAAAAGGAAAAGGGGAAAAATTAATATCTCCTGCTCCCGAAGTCCCCCTCCTGAATTTGGGCTGATTCGTTGTCTATTCAGGTGTTCAACAGATGCAGGCACATCAAGTTGTTTGTGGAGCTTTAATCCGCTGCTTCTGAGGCTGCTGGGAGAGATTTCCCCTTCTCTTCCCTGTTCGCACAGCTCCTGGGGTTCAGCTTTGGATTTGGACCCGCCTCTGCGTGTAGGTCGCCTGAGGGCGTCTGTTCCCCGCCCAGACAGGACGGGGTTAAAGGAGCAGCTGCTTCGGGGGCTCTGGCTCACCCAGGCCGCGGGGAGGGAGGGGTACAGAGGAGGCGGGGCGAGCCTGCGGCGGCCGAGGCTGGCGTGACGTTGCACCAGCTCGAGGCGCGCAGTGCGTTCTCCCGGGGATGTTGTCCCCGGATCCCGGGACCCTGGCAGTGGCGGGCTGCACAGGCTCCCGGGAGGGGCGGTGTGGAGAGTGACCTGTGCTCACACACAGGCTTTTTGGAGGCGGCAGCAGCAGCTCCAGCGTCTCACGCCCGTCTCTGGGGTCCGCGCTGATCGCCGCGGCTCGCGCCCTTCTCTGGAGTTCGTTTAGGCGGCGCTCTGAATCCCCTCTCCTTGCGCGCAGCGAAACAAAGAGGCAAGAAAAAGTCTCTTGCCTCTTCGGCAGCTGCAGACCTTTTCCCGGTCTCCCTCCCGGCTAGCTGTGGTGCGCCAACCCCTTCAGGCTGTGTTCACGCCGCCAGCCCCAGTCCTCTCCCTGCGATCCGACCGCAGCCCGAGCCTCAGCTCCCAGCCCTGCCCGCCCTGGCGGGGGAGCAGACAAGCCTCTCGGGCTGGTGAGCGCCGCTCGGCGCCGAGCCTCTGTGCGGGAGTCTCTCCGATTTTCCCTCTGCGCCCCTGTTGCTGTGGGATCCGCGCTGATAGCCGCGGCTCGCGCCCTTCTCTGGAGTTCGTTTAGGCGGCGCTCTGAATCCCCTCTCCTTGCGCGCAGCGAAACAAAGAGGCAAGAAAAAGTCTCTTGCCTCTTCGGCAGCTGCAGACTTTTTCCCGGACTCCCTCCGGGCTAGCTGTGGTGCGCTAACCCCTTCAGGCTGTGTTCACGCCGCCAGCCCCAGTCCTCTCCCTGCGATCCAACCGAAGCCCGAGCCTCAGCTCCCAGCCCCTCCCGCCCCGGCGGCTAAGCAGACAAGCCTCTCGGGCTGGTGAGTGCTGCTCGGCGCCGAGCCTCTGTGCGGGAGTCTCTCCGCTTTGCCCTCCGCACCTCTGTGGCTGCGCTCTCCTCCGTGGCTCTGAAGCTTCCCCCTCCGCCCCCCGCAGTCTCCGCCCGCGAAGGGGCTCCTAGTGCGTGGAAACCTTTCCTCCTTCACAGCGCCCTCCCACCGGTGCAGGTGCCGTCCCTATTCTTTTGTCTCTGTTATTTCTTTTTTCTTTTGCCCTACCCAAGTACGGGGGGGAGTTTCTTGCCTTTTTGGAGGTCGGACGTTTTCTGCCAGCGTTCAGTGGGTGTTCTGTAGGAGCAGTTCCACGTGTAGATGTATTTCTACTGTATCTGTGGGAAGGAATGTGATCTCCGCGTCTTACTCTTCCGCCATCTTCTCCCAAAATGTGTTTTTAATGATAGGTCCATGGCTTGGCTCTGTAGAGAGCATCCATATATCAAATACCTTCATGGTTCTGTCTTCTACTTGATCTGGACACAGGAAAAGCAGGATTCCAGGCAGAGGAGAGCAGTTTCCCAAACCTCACTTGTACAAGTGATTAGAGGCCACTGTGTGAATTCACATTTAGAGGGTAAACTCAGAAATGGGCCACATTTTTAGTAGGATTCCTTCTAAAGGAGGGATGAGGGGATCTGCTACAGCTAGATAGCAGATGTTGGGGAGAGGAAACTCCCCATTTAGATATAAAATAGAAGAAAGGGTACAGAGAATAAATAAAGCATGTCAAAGGATGTTGAAGGAGTATTTATAGTCAATATTGACTGACAGAAAAAAAATTTGATCAAGGCAATTTTATTTTTGATGAAGTTTCTAGGAAAGTTGTTGCTCAGATCCTGTTACATTTCTTTTATCTTCCTAACATGCTATTGGTCTATATAGTTTTATCTTTATTATATACCTAATATACAAATGGAATAAATGTATAACATATAAATATATAGTCTCACAGTGGTTTTTCTTTTTTCTGATTGTAAATGTTTTATAATTTAAAACATTTTAAAATTTCAAGAAATAGAGGAGTGTATGAAGTGTAGATAATCTCATCCCTCAGATAAAACTACTGTTAAAATTTGGGTAATAATCTTTTAGACTCTTTAAAAACAAACACATATATTCAAATACATACATAAGCATACATATGTATTATTGTTCATTTGCTTGTTTGTTTATTTTGAATATGGGACCATCCTATTCTAAAAACTTGCTTTTTCATTTAAGATAGGTTGGTTATTATTCCATATCAGGACATGTAGACTTTTTCATTATTTTTCATAGTTATATAGTATTCTGCTACTTGTGTATTCCATCATTTTTATAACTAACATAATGACTGAAATTTAGGAGTTTCTAATTTTTGAACAATAAAAACAATGGCCATTCCTATGTATATTTCTATCTTATATTTATATACAATTGTACATTTATGGGTATGTCTGTAGAAAAAATACCCCACAATGGATTGCTAATTCCTGCTTTTAATTCTCACAATAACCTTGCCAGGTAAGGTTACCATTATTATGCTCATTTTATTGATGAATGAACTAAAGAGTACAAAGGTTAAATAGCTTATCCAAAGTCATGTTGCTAGTAAGGTGAAGAGCTAGGTTGCATACTTGTACCGTACTTACACAGTCCAACTACAGAGTGCTATACAAAGCTGTCTGTCATTATGTCTGCTTCCTAGTATTTCGTTTATTCTCATATTTTAACATTTCTGAAGCCAGAATCCATCTCCACACTGATGCCATTTTATCATTGTCAACCAGGTAGCACATGATGTAGATGTCATTGCTGACATATGTGCACCTAGGTTGTTATTACTGGTTCTGTGGCTGAACACCTGTAACCCCCCAACAAGCCATTTAAGGACCTTGACGGCATGGATATGAGTCCTGGTTGTTGTCTGAAAATCTTTTGAAACCTTCATTTAAGTAAAAAAAGTACCAGTAACAAAAGTTGCCAAATGGGTATCAAAAGCCTGTAAGAAAACTCTGGAGATTAGCAGCGAATTTTATAAAGAAATATTGCATCACCAACAAGCTTGATGGAATAGTGGATAATATTTGGCAGAAAAATGCAGACATTGTTAACTATGAGTCAAAAAGTATTCAAGAAGAATTGGACTGCAAATGTAAAGAATCTCAACCAATTGATTTAATTTATATATTCAATGTTCACACAGAGGAGTGATATGTGATAAAGTACAGATCAAAATGTAAAAAAGCTCTTTGAGAGAGTAAAAATAAAAATTATAAATGGCAAGAAAATGGTGTACATAGTATAATTCACAGTTGTTTTTTCTTCCTCTTAGATATACATAGTGTAACGGTGCCCCTCATAGTTAGTGGCTTTTTAGGATTTAGTGAAATATATTAGTACCTTATGAAGTTGTTTTAAGAATGACTGTAAATACTTAGAACAGTGTCTAATATACGATGAGCATTTGATAAATGATAGTTATTAAAAATATTTAATAGAAATTGCAAATTTTCCTCCCCAAATGGTGAATCAATTTATAATACCAATTTAACAATTTTATTACAGTAATTTATAACCTAAAACATAATTTGGTATAATTCTTCATCAAAAAAAAAACAAAGCTATTATCTCAAAGCTATCCTATGTGACCATGTATCTTTGGGTGCAGATAAAAGAAGTAGTTAAGTTTGCTGAAAGTTTAAAAAAAAACCAAAATACACCATCTGTATAGTCTATAATCACTTAATTCTTACCTATTATTTCCTCAAATAGATGTTGAAGATTTCTGGGTTATATATGGGAATGAAGATTGAACTTTCACCAATGATTCTTTGACCTCCAGCTAATAATAATAATTTTTTAAAAGATAACGTATTTTAAAACTTAAAAAAAAATTAAAGGAAATTTCTTAGAGGCTCATATTAAAAAAAATAACAGTGAGAACATATTATATAACTGGACTCAGGAATATTTTGATATATATGAAATCAATCAGCTTTTCCATGAAATGAGGTTTTTTGGGGGAGTGGGGACTTTGATACTTTATTGATTCAGTTTCCTGATCAATGCAAACTTGACACTACACTTTGACTTTAAGATATTGGAGTTGTTTCTCCCTACTCAGTTTATTTCTTAGGGGTGTTAAACTGCTCTAGGCAGGAATTAGAGAAATAAAAGAAGTTTTTAAATAGATACAACTGAAAACTTTCTACCTGTTATTTTCTCATGGGGCATCTCCTACTTGAGATCACATTCTTATGATTTTTTTAGACCCAGGAGTGCCTGATTTCCTAACTTTCATGTTTTGAACCTAGGAATCATAATAGAGTCACAAGAAGATGTTGCAAGAAAGATTCTGAATCTCCTTAACTTTCTGTGAATACTTTTTGTCTCTACCCATTAATTTAGGGTGTAAAATATGGCTTCCATGTCTGATATAGAAAATTGATGGTTTTCTCTTTTTCTTCCCCATCAGGAAACATTTCCTAACCTTTTGGAGTCACTGGAAGGTTTGGTCTTAGTCGCTCTTAGCAGACGTCTGTTCAGGCTTTGTGTGGGCCATGCTGCGGGCACTATCAATAATCGTGCTGCGGGCCATGGCCCACTTGCAGGGCTCACACACTTTCACTTCGAGATCCTTGAAAGAATGAATGGAACATTGGTCACCTCCATCCATTTGCCACACAGCTTCCACAAGGCTAAAAGAGCAGAGTCTGCAGGCACAGGTGAGTTTCTGTAAAAGAGTCAGAGGAAGTCAGAAGGAACATTTGGTTAGGGACAAAGTTTATTTTCTGGATAACTTGTGTTTTCATAAATCTCATAAGAGAAGTTACATAAACATTCAAACTTTCAAAACAGTTTTTAAAAATTTGTACCTGTTGCCATCTCCAAGAAAGTCAGAATTCTGTTGGGAAACATAGAAAGTATATGAAATGCAATATTCACATCTCTAGATATTCACCACTTATTGCAAATATAATCATGAGTGAGAAACTTTATTTCGCATCATGTGTTGAAGTTGCTTGCTGCCACAATGTCTTCTCATTCAGTCATCTCTTAAACCTCTGCTCTCAGAGTTGTTTGTAGATATCCTAAGGGATGGACAGGTCCAATTCTGATTGTTGCGAAATTATTGCAATGTGAAGCTTTTAGTTGTTTCTGGGGCTGAGGAAGAAGTTTACTTTATCTTCATGAGGGCAGCCGACAACTGGGTCATCTTTGGATGCCCGCATCAAGTCCAAGAAATTACCATACCTACACAGAGAACAGCATGGTGCTGATTACCTGAGTAGGGGTGCTGAGCCTTGATAGTTTATGCTTAAAATGTATCAGGCCTCACACCAGCATATCTAGTACAGTAGTTGTTAAGACAGGCAAACAATTGTAATTGAAAGTGGAGTCAAGCATTTAGAGGCAGAAACACTAATTAGAACTAATTGACAAGTGTTATAACACTCACCAGGGTAGCTCTTTACATAGGAAAATGATAGTTATGTAAATACAGTGATTAATGGTATTTGCTTAGCCATTATTTTTCTTCTTGGCATCAGGCATGATCAGAACTTGGCCATTGATTACACCTTCAAATTTATGGTAGATTTTTAAGTGAACATTTCTGTTTCTCAGGCCAGTTTTTCTTGTGTCATTTATATACGTGTGTGTGTTTTATTACATTTCTATGTTTGTGTGTTTTACTGTTACATCGCTGTTGGTTATAGACACAATTTGTAACTATCTTTAATCTCTGTTGTGGAAGCTACTCTCAATCCGTTGACATACTGAAAAATTGTTCCAAGCAGGTAAGCATAAATACAATTATATCATATACTTTTTTTGTGATTTAAATATTCTGGTAATACTTTGAAAATAAGGCTTCAAGTCTGTCAATCTAGCATCTGCCACATACACTATAATTCTCTTAAGAAAAAGAAGAGGTATGATGAATACATTATTTATTTATTAGTACAGTTTACCATATTTAAAATTATAATTTGACAACTCCTAAAGTAGAGGTTTCACTAAAAGCAAAATCAAAGAAAACATATTCGACTACTTCTTAAACATGAGAAATGGGAAAAGAAAGTTTGTTAATGTCTGATCAAAGCCAGACACTCCAGATGGGAGCTGCAGTGGAAGGGCAGTAAGGTTCAGAAAAGTTTAGAGATCTGGGTTCAGGCTATGATTCTACCACTAATTATCTGTATAACCAATGAAAGCCACTTGAGTTCTTTTGATCTTAGTTTTCTTGTCTTTAAAATGAGAGGAGGAATGAAGCAGATGTTTTCCAAGGTCCCTTCTTCCTTTGAAAAATTAGTCCATTTCAAGTTATTTATTTTGAAATATTTCCAAGGTAAGTTCACAAGAGTAAAGTTTAGCTGATTTTCACGGAGAGTGGTAAAGAGCTGCTGGTGATAATGGTGGCTCAGACCTGGGATTGAGTCCCATCTGGTTTATGACCCATATGGACTTTACCTATTTCCTTGAGGGTGGGGGTGGAAATTGGATAGAGGTGAGGGGATCTGATATCCTTGGATTGAGTTACTTTATTGAATTCTCCTGTTTCAATTACATAGGTATTATAAACTATCTTCTCATTAAAAAGAAAATTTTAGGGTAAGGAAAAGGACAAATTTGAGAGAGTTGAAGATCCATCTATACATAAAATCATACCTCTTAACAAATCTTTTTTGAGAATGTGTTTGACTTTTGCAACCAAAATCATCACAACCTCTCCTATAACTCAATCTCAGAAGAAGAATTTTATTACTGTATCAGTTTCCCAGGGCTGCCGTAACAAATTATTACAAGTTAGGTAGCTTGAAACAGCAGAAAATTATTCTTTCACAGTCCTGGAGGCTAGAAGTCTGAAATCAAGTCAGCCGAGCCATGTTCTCTCTGATACCTCTAAGAAATGTTTGTTTCATGCATCTCTCCTAGTTACGGTGGTAGCTGACAATCCTTGGCATTTCTTGGTTTATGGAAACATCATTCTAATCTCTGTCTCTGTTGTCACATGGTATTATTCTGTGTGTCTCTGTCCAAATCTCCCTTTCTTTATAAGAATACCAGTCATTGAATTTAGGGCCCAACCTAATGCAATTTGACTGCATCTTAACTAGTTATATCTGCAAAGACCCTATTTCCAAATAAGATCACATTCTGAGTTTTGGGGTGGACATGAATTTTGGGAGACAGTGTTCAGCTCAGTATAACTGTCATCTAAAGGAAAATGTCAACCCAACAAGTATCTGATGACAAATAATAATATCTTAATTGAAAACTCTAAAGTTCACATAAATCTGTCACTCTCAAGCAATGTTAGGAATAGGCATCAGATATTATTCTCAAATATGGCTTATATTGGTCAAAATAGTATGAAAATTACATTAAGTAATAACTTTCATAATAAATTTTAAATGTATGAAACTTGTGGGATGACACACAAAATTGAGTGCATGCCAAGTATAGTCAGTTAAACAATTTTGAGGAGCCAAAGTTACAGTTGAATGTGTAAAAGAAAAACAGAAAGGAATAGAAGATAATATCTATTTTTAAAAAATTCTAAATTGTTTCCTTTATGGCTTTTTCCTATTCTTTTAAAAGTATTTTCTTCTCAAGTACTCCATCCGACATAATCTCACATATCTACTATTCTGTTTTCTTCATTTTTATCTTTTTTTCTTTTAAAATATTGATTTTTATAATTCTATTTTTAGCTTTGATATAAAAGTAAGAGCTGGTTGAAAAAGGTGATTTATTAAATTTGACTATCATCAGTGGAAGCTGATCTAATTTAGCTACAATTATTTTTTTTTAAAGGAAAGCATCATGACTCGTGTATGGAAAGTTAAAAAAATTCTTCTATTATCACCTTTTTTTCCTGAAATTCCTCACTTTTCTAATGAATTTATAATGATATTTTAATTAAAATATGTTGACAATAAGGGTATAAACATGTTATTTAAATTTATGCCTTCAAATAATGGATCAAGCTTAAAACATAAACACACACACTTCATTGGAGAGAAAGACAGGGCCTAATGGTGGAGAAACAGGGTGTGCTCAATGAAATGCTGAGCAGTGAAATGGCATGATCAGATATGTAAATATATAGGATTTATCCTTTTATAGAGGGACGTGAGAAGCATGATGTAGGAATCTATGTAACCTGGACTGAGAGTCATTAAACCAGACAATGCCCATGCTAATTAAGTAGAAAGGGATAAATTTACAGAAAATTTAGAATGTGGTATTGATAGTATGAGTTGGACAATTGAAGGGAAGGATCTGAGGATGACAGGTAGGTTTCTGTATTGGTCAATTTGATAGCGGGTGGTGACATTAACCTCCCTTAATATAAGAGATGGATGAACAGGACTTGGGAAATAAATGGTTGACTTTGTGTTTGTTACTTGGGATGCTTATGCAGCATCAAAGAATAGAGTGCAAACAGTGGATTTGAAGCTCAGAAAAATACTTTAGATCAAGAGATTTTTATTTTACTTATTTAAAAAAAATTTTTTATTAGATTATAGTTGATTTACAATGTTGCATTAGTTTCTGATGTACAGCCAAGTGTATCAGTTATACATATACATATATCCACTCTTTTTTAGATTCTTTTCCCATACAGAGTATTGAGAAGAGTTCCTTGTGCTATATAGTAGGTCCTTATTAGTTATCTATTTTATATCTAGTAGTGTGTATATGTCAATCCCAGTCTCCCAGTTTATCGCCCCCCCCCCCCCGCCTCCCACTTTCCCCCTGGTAACCATAAGTTTGTTTTCTACATCTGTGACTCTATTTCTGTTTTGTAAATAAAGTTCATTTGTACCAATTTTTTAGGTTCCACATATAAGCGATATCACATGATATTTCTCTTTCTCTGTGTGAGTTATTTCACTCAGTATGACAATCTCTAGGTCCATCCATCTTGCTGCAAATGGCATTATTTTGTTCTTTTTTATGGCTGAGTAATATTCCATTGTATATATGTACCACATCTTCTTTATCCATTCCTCTGTTATTTTTCCTTACAGTTTTATTGAGATACAATTGACATACAGCACTAAGTTTAAGGCATAAAGCAAAATGATTTGACTTACATACATCATGAAATGATTATCACAATAAGTTTAGTGAACATCCATCATCTCATATAGATACAGAATTAAAAAAATAGAAAATGTGTGTGATGATAACTCTTGTGATTTAATTTCTTAACAACTTTCATATATAGCGTACAGAAGTTAATTATATTTATCATGTTGTATATTACATCCTTAGTACTTATTTATCTTATAACTGGAAGGTTGTACCTTTTGACCACTTTCCTCCAATTCTCCCTTCCCTCATCCCCTTCCTCTGGTAACCACAAATCTGATCTCTTTTTCTATGAGTTTATTTATGTTTGTTTGTTTGTTTTTGAAGTATATAATTAAACTACAATACTATGCTAGTTCCCATTATAGAGTACAGTGATTTTTTTCCTATGCATTTCAAAATGATCACCACAATAAGTCTAGTTATGATATATCACCACAAAGATATTACTTAGTTATTGACTATATTCCCCACACTGTACATCTCATACCCATGACTCATTTATTTTGCAAATGGAAGTTTGTATCTCTTTATCTCCCTCACCTATTTCTTTCCTCTCCCACCCCCTCTCTGGTAACCATCTGTTTGTTCTCTGTATCTGTAACTCTGTTTCTGTTTTGTAATGTTTATTCATTTGTTTTGTTTTTAGATTCCACATTTAAGTGAAATGATACAGTATTTGTCTTTCTCTGTCTGGCTTATTTCACTTAGCATAATACCCTTTAGGTCCATCCATGTTGTCACAAATGGCAAGATTTCATTCTTTTATATGGCTAAGTAATAGTCCATTGTGTGTGTGTGTGTGTGTGTGTATATATATATATATATATATATATATATATATATATATGTATACTACAACTTATTTACCCATTCATCTATTGATGGACACTTGGGTTGCATATCTTGGCTATTGTACATAATGCTGCAATGAACATAGGGGTGCATATATCTTTTGTAATTAGTGGTTTTGTTTTCTTTGGATAAATACCTAGAAGTGGAATTACTGGATCATATAGTAGTTCTATCTTTAACTTTTGAGGAAAATCCATACTATTTTCCATAGTGGCTGCAGCAATTTATATTCCTACCAACAGTGCATAAGGGTTCCCTTTGCTCCATGTTGATCAAGAGAATTTTAAATCTAATTTATCTCATTTTTTTCCAAAAGAAAATTTTTAGCAGTTTACGATAACAAAATAAAATAAATTGAAAATAAGGAATAAAAATGTATTAGAAAAGAAAATAAAGGTAGGAAAATTAGAGGGGGCCACAAGTGAGATTTGTTAACAAAATGTGCTGCTACAAGGTCTTATACAGTTGCTTAAAGTGGAGTAGAAATATTCTCTAAGCTTTCTAGCAGCAATCATGAGGTGGGGAACACCATCACGGTTAACAGGGCATGGAGATCCATGTTTTGTTCATTGTCGTATCCCTTGAACCTAGATAAATATCTGGCACATAGTAGTTGTTTAGTTGGTACTTGTTGAATGAATACATGAACTTATTCTTAGATTTTTAAGGGATTTTTTATTGACAATAATTATTTCCCCTAGGCAAAATTATTCAAGTGTTTGGGATAGATTATATTCTTTTTTCCAAGGATATATTTAGCTGATTCAATTAGCCGCAAAATATTAATGTCATTTTCACTTTGGTGGAGGGGGAAATCTAGGTTTCATTGAAATAGTTTTTTACACTTAATACTAGCCTGTTCCTAGATGCTCCAGAATAGGTTTATTCATGAAGCTCTATTTTATGAATGGCCTTGGTCATAACTGTCAAAGGAGGGTACTTATTCTTAGCAGCTTCACAATTAATGGAGACAAGAAGGAGGATAATTGGACTTTTGCTTCCTCTAGTTTTGAAGGTATACAGGAGTTTAATTCTCCCTATCTAGGCAAAAGTTGCTTCCAGTGAATCATTTTACTATTTTTTATGGCATGCCGCCAACCTGTGTGTCCGTTAAGTTCCCTGAGGAATACAGAGGAAGCCAAATTCAGCTGACATTGACTAGGGGCTGGTTAGATGTGGAGCCCACTTAGAATAAAGAAACAAATTATGACCACAAACATGACTGTGTAGTACCCTGATTTGTTTGAGAAGACGGAAAAGACCATCATATCATTTGTATTAAATGCCAAAAAACTTTCTATGAAAATGAGTAAAAAGGCAACTAAATTTTCTCCTGTCAGAAACACAAGCGATCTTTACCAGCTATTCTGACTGCCCGTGAGTCCTAGGACATGCCTTTGGCATCTTTTCTTACATCCAACCCCCCTACCCCCCGGCCACCTGCCATCCATACGGAGACAACATCATTCTGCAATTTCAAATTTTTGTGAATTGATTTCCTCAGGAAGCATTGGAATAGAGGTTTTAGCAACACCACAGGAGGGAGTTTCCTCTTTGCTCTACTCCAGCCAAGCTTTGAATCTATAGTCCTGAATATCTGCTATAATTCTTTCTTTCGACTTGCTACTCTTCAGTTTCATGCCTTACCCTCATCACTTCTTGGGCACTTGAAAAAATAGGGTAGTGGAGAGAAGCCATCATTGATCACCAGATGTTTTCTAAGGACTCTCACTGCACCTGGTCCATGGTAGCTCTCATGTGGCCATCTTGTGTAATCATTTATTTGAAAGTGCAAATAACCATGCTTCGTTCTTTCAGGCAGTCCAATTTTTTTTCTGATTTTAGATCAGTCTGTGTCACTCATTAGTCTTCACTGCTCCTTACTGAGAGACACAGCTCAGCTTTACAAAAGACTTTCCACATACCTGCTCTTCATTACTTAAGATGATTGATCAAGAGTCTGAGTTATCAGGAGTCTCATGATTATCTTCAACCTGGAAATTGTGTTGAAGAAAATAAAGTCATGCTGTCAAACCTTATATCGCTTTTATGTATCTAAAAATCTTAGTCCAAAGCATAATGTGGATAATATTTTTAAAAATATTTTCAAATGTAGTGCTGTATCTTATCACTTAATTTTTCTCTGAGACTTCCCACCCAATGACGCTTTGAGTTTTTGCACTGCAGGGGGATAGTACATAATCTCTAGAACAAGAAGGTCTTTATTCAGGATGTACTTACTGTCCACTTAGATTTTCATTCGTGAACATATCAAGAAAACCAGTCTTTTGAGGAGAGTTATAATTCTGTAAATTTCCTTAATAAATAAAAATGAAGCCTTTAGAATCCAGATTATAAAGTATATTCTATAGTATAGAAATCATATTCTTTCTGGATAGAACTTTCTACCATGAGGTTGACAACCCTGGAATACAAAGAATATATGCTAGAACTAAAATCTGCTGGTTGTAGTTTCCAGGGCTTATGGGCAAGCGAAAATAGAGACACAGAGAGAAAAAAATGATGATAATGCAGGGTTCATTTGTAAGTGCTCTCCATCCTTACCTCAATCATTGTTGAGTCTCAAGGGAGGAAGACGTTTCTATGGGGAGCCTTAGGACACAGGAACTAGTGACGTACTTTTACTGGCATCCTAGTGACATGCTTTTACAGGCATGATACTGCCTTTCAGGAGAAGGCTTAAGCCAGGCCACTTCCAATATGGCACTGAGGGGGCAGGAAAGGGCAAGATTTATGGGCTTGGGACAGTTGCTCCCTCTCCATGGCATGTACCTAGCAGGCAGGGACCCATATTTGCCCTAATAAGGGAAGGGGCTGTTGATATGGCTGGTGGGCCATCAGATCTAGGTTAAGAGTGAAGAGTCATGTTGTACGGAGAATTTTGACAGCACAGTGACAGTGTGTCATGATGAGAGAGCCGGATGGCACAGTAGCTTCTCAGGTGTCACCAGTCCAGGGAGCAGCTTGTCCATCCCCTCTGCAGCCAGAGACTTGCAAAGACCCTGAAGGAACAACGCACATTGAAAACCCCTTCTCATTCCCTACCCAACACAAGGCCACATGTCAACACTGTCCCATACACCAAGATGCCTTCTCAGAGAGAGGGGCAGGGGCAGAGAGTAAAACTTTACAAGACTGAACATCTTGTGTTGTCCAGTCGGAAACACAGTTGCTTCCAAAGCTTGTTTTAATTATTAAAGTTGAACTGAGGTTACCTAATTGAACTAAATTATAGTCACCTCTAACCCTGTCTTTATCACCCAGCAGGATGAAGAATTGTTAAGGAAATTAGGTTCGTTATAGAAAAATGAAGGCATTTTCTTTCCACATAAGGACTAAGTGTATTTGTTCTAAATTATATCTTACCTCTGTCCAAATAATTAAGAAGTGGGGAAAATCAAGAAGACTTTATTTATTAATATTATGCTTGACCAGTGTTGCATACCACAGGAAGGCCTTAGGATCATGGAGCAATTAGTGTGGTTGACACTATTCAAAAATTCTAGCCCATTCATTGTTTCAGGAGGTCTACAGTGAGACATGTCTGAGTGGACATGGCTTCTCCTTTCACAATAATTCCTTATTGGGGAAGCAAGAAAGACCTGGTTTGACTGTGAGTGTAAATGAGCTAAAAAATTACAGTTCTTCCTCTTGAAGAAAATACTCAGTGTCAGGGTGTCCAGCTCTTGTCAGGGACACAGAAAACTCCATCTTTATTTTGATGGACGAAATGAGAGATTAGTTTGAACAGCTGATTTTTATCCCAGTCATTCCACAAACTGTCAATGTTTGTTTGAGATTTCTTCCTAGTAGGCTGTTTATCACTATGACTTGCTTTGTTCTTTCTGGCTTTGATCTCAGTGGACCAGATTCTTGTCCTAAGTAACTCTAGGGGAATTCCAGGACAAGGGCAACACTCTCTAATCTGATGCTTGGAAGCAATGGTTTTGCTTTCTCCATCATGTCTTCACTTTTCTGTGTGGCTCTTTTATTTTCATTTTCACTTCAGTTCATTTTCAGAGTGCAGCAGATCAGAGAAACAAGAAGAGGATGGGTCTTCTGCAGAGGTTCTCTTTTGGATTGATTTTTTCAAAGAGCGGCAAAATAGCAATAAATGCCTTGCCCTGGTTCTGCCACATGGGAATCAGTCCAAAGACAAGTGTTTATTTCCTCAGTGAAAAATAATATCCAAGCCTGTTTGTGAGCAGTAGTTACAGGTATAGAATTGCCTTAGCTGATTATGGTTAAGGCCTAATCCTTTCTAGACATTTTGTTTGATTGTTGTAAAATTTTTTAAAATCACAGTCCGTTTTTGGCTCACTTGCTATTGTTTTTATATTACTTATAGATTTTTGGTTGTTTCTGACATGTATATGTGCACTTTCAGCACATACACATAAATATTACCATAAATGTCATTCTCTTTTTTACATAAATATTACCATAAATGTCATTCTCTCTCCCGCCTTGAGAGAGGTGTCCTTTGTATATGAGCTAAGGGTTTCTGTGAATCTGAATTTGCTCTAAAGCAACTTGAAATCAGTATCTTTTAGAGAGTCTAAAACAGTGGTTTATGAACCTATTTTGTATACATATCACACATATATACATATATATTTAAGGTCAAATAAATATTGGTCACAGACTTAAGATGATTTGAGAGGACTAAATTGACACTTTGGCTTGAGTTATTATAGTTCAGTGGAGTGCAATGATCAGAATCTCACAAAATCTCTCTCTTTCTCTCTATGATTATTAACAAAGAGAATGTGAATTCATAAATTGAGTTTTACTTAATACAGTATATTTAGAATTCAAAAATCTTCCAAATATGGAGAGCAATAGAAAAGAAAAATAAAAAGGGAGATCCTGTAGTGAAAAGGTGGAAAAACTTAGTTTAGGTGACAGTTAGGTGCCGTATGCTCTGAGACACCTTCCTTCACTTCCCAGTGCATTCAAGTGGTGTCACTCTTTGGATGAAGGCAATGACACTACTTTGACAATACCATTCCTAAAATAGAGTTTAACTCTTTTTAAGCTGGCCTTAAGAAGACCCATATTTAGAGCCAAAGCTATTGTCATTAAAGAACAAATCTATGATGATAAGGAGACTGAAGAAGATGATGTATCTCTGTGAGTATGGCAACTAACACATCCACAATAAGCTATGGTTTTTCTACTATGCTATATAAATATCATTTATATACAGAACTAGTTACCTTTTATATAAATTTCTAAAATGTGTAAGTCTACTTATTATTGTATACATAAAGCTTTTTAAATTTTATTTATTTATTTATTTATTTATGGCTGTGTTGGGCCCTCGTTTCTGTGCGAGGGCTTTCTCTAGTTGCGGCAAGTGGGGGCCACTCTTCATCACGGTGCGCGGGCCTCTCACTATCACGGCCTCTTTTGTTGCGGAGCACAGGCTCCAGACGCGCAGGCTCAGCAATTGTGGCTCACGGAACTAGTTGCTCCGTGGCATGTGGGATCTTCCCAGACCAGGGCTCGAACCCGTGTCCCCTGCATTGGCAGGCAGATTCTCAACCACTGCGCCACCAGGAAAGCCCCAAAGCTTTATTCTTTATATGTTATGAGCTCTCTGCATCATTCCCTCCTCTTATGACGCACATGAAAGAAAGATGTAGGAAACTCTTCAATTAGTTCAAATCCTTAGAGAATCACTAGTTGGACGCATTTTCCATAAAAAAGGAGAATGAAAGGCAACCCTGGGAATAAGTCTTCTCTGGAGGTTGGACTTCTTAGCTCGTGAGTGTACTCACTTCTCACTTGTGACATACAGGTCCTTGCCCTTCAAATTACTATTTAATTTAAATTACTAATTCTTTTCATGTAGGAGTTTTCCTCAGCAAATACTCTTCATGTAGTCTCATAAAACCTATTGCATTCTCGCTGAGTTTTCAAATCAGATTTTACTAGTCAGTCAACTAAAATGTTGGTGAAAGTGTATAATTTATTATCTTTATATCTTGGCTTACAAGTTACCACAACACAACATAACATATTGATGGCAAAATGTAAAGCTTCACATAAACAAAAACAAAAGGCAAACAGATGGAAGCTCAACACGTAAGAGAATAGCTATGGGGTAGAAAAATTTTATTTATTTCTTATTTTCATTTAGCAGTCTACATTGTGAAATTTTGGGCAGTTATATAAATTTGGGACCTAAGTTTTTAGTGAGAAATGAAACTATTCAAATTAATTTTCATAAATTAAAATATCAGAGGCACTTCACAAAGTAAAATTGATTAATTCGGTTTCTCGACATTAGAGAAGGCATGCTGATAGTGTCCAAATTCCTCTCAGAGAATTCAGCAAAGCCACACACCAGAAGAATCTAGGCGAATTGCTTAGTTCTGAGAAGACTGAATCATCTATGGTAAAGCCTAGATAATTTCAGGGTTTTAATATTTCTGAATTCACCCAAATATGGACCTAAACCACATGAAAAAAATGATAGAACCTGACATTGAACTTCAAAAATTTACTAAGCCCAGAACTAACTACACCTAGAATGTGCTTCTTTTAATATAACACCAATGAAAATCAATTTAAAATAGAGCCAAACTAAGATAATGAGTGAATATCCAAATATTCCTGAATTCCAAACCTGCATGATTTTAGAACTATGACCTTCAGTCATGGCTGAAGATAGGATTTAAAAGACTACCCTAACAGTCTGTTCTTCAGTGTTGATATTTTGTTAGTACACATTGCCAACAACCATGCATGTGGAAGAGAATTTAAAAGGGCACTTTTCTGAACACCAGTGCATTATTTGGAAACTTGGAGGAGTCTAGTGAAATTCTGTGTTTTAACCAACTCTCTTCTTCCACCTACACATACTTTTCTTTTTTCCTTTGTATTATTTGTGTATTATTTTCTTTCTTACCAAACTATGAGTCCTTTTGAACCAGGAAAGTGGTGTAAAATGTCAGGTTTGTTTCTCTCTACCCTCCCTTTCCAGAATCTAGATGTTGGGATCTTTGCACACATTAGCTACTTAACACATGCTTGTATGTAAAGGACACTACTAAGTAGAACTACTGATATCTAAATATTTTCTTCAATGTGTAACTTTTTTCAGGAAAAACTTAGCAAGTTGAGTGAACTGATTCATAGCTACTTATGTTTTATACTAATTTCATAAACTTAATGGAAAATATCAGCTAACTCTATTGTACTATATATTAAATATATGTGGAATTTGATCAACTTTGTAAACTAAAATTTATTCAAGTAACATTAATCATTCATTCAACTGTCAGTTGTTGAGTTATTAATAAGTACCTAATAAGTACCACTCTGGATTGGATACTAGGGGTACAGTTTAATATTCATAAGCCTCAAGATTATTTTACTCTAGGAATTTATTAAATAACTACTATGTATTAAGTACTAGTTAAGATGCATTATCTGCTTTTTCTCATTTAATTATAACAGGCCATGGTCTCCATTTTACAGATGTGTAAACTAATGCTTAGAGAAGTAAATTGTTTTCCAAAAGCTAAAATGTCGATCATGGTGTCTGATTCCCAAATGTGTGCTTCCAAATATGGCCAGTAGACAAGCTTTTATGGCCACAAGAAGGTTTCTAAAAATGAATTGATTTCTAACACTGATACTTAGAGAGATTTCACAGAAAAATCAAGATATTTGGATTCTCTTGAAAAATCAGAAAATCTGGCAAGAGTAGGTCTACATTCCACATGGCAACGAATTGGCTGCAGCTGAGTAGCCATTTTCTCTCCAGTCTGATACAGTTTCCAGTGGCTGGCTCCTCTTATGTTATTTGCATCGTTCCTGCAGGCATTTGAGTTTAATACTTCTATATTCTTCCATGCTTTCTAAATGCTAATTCATTTTATTCAAAAAAAATGCTGAAACCTAATTAAGGAGTAAAGTAGGAGATTAAAATGGTGGCTTTAGGAGTGATACAGCCATTGAAATGTGAAGGATAGGTATAGGGCAACAATGATCTTTTTATTTTAAAACTCCAGTATTAGACAGCCTTTCCCAAGATGTATAAAAAAATACAGGTACATTTGAAAAAGAACCAAACAGAATTTCTATAAATCAATAACACAGTTACTAAAAATCAAATTTATATGGATGGGTCTAGACAAAGCTGAAGAGAAATTTAGTGACATGGAGGGTCATAAACACCCAAAATGGGGCCTAGAGAAGTAGATAAATAATATCAGATGTCATTGAAGAAACACGGAGGATGGATCAAAAAGTTTCACTACACATTCAGTGGAGTTTCATTCAGAGCAAAGAAAAAAAATGAAGAGGGGAAATATTCAAGGTAATAAGGTCTGAAAAATCTTCATGAGTAAAAGAATGCTCAAAATCCAAAATTTGTAAAGACAGTGGTGAATTCAAAACATGATAAATAGAAATAAGTCCATGTGAAGACACACTAATAAAACTGCATTATATCAAAGAGAAAATCTTAAATGACAATTATTCTCAGAAGGTAGTAGATTAATGTCTTCAAAGAGTTTAGGGGAAATAATTTTTTTTTGCATGGATATCTATGCCTAGCCAAATTATTATTCAAAAATAAGGGCAACATAACTTGACTTCTTCAGGCAAGAAAGACAGTGCATTTATTCCCACAGACACATTTTGAAAGAACTTTAAAATAACACATTTTAGTAAGAACAAAATCAAACACAGAAAGATGGAATGAAAATAATAAAAGCATTGATGAGCAAAATAATGAATAAATATATGCTGGCAATCATGTAGAAAGATAAACTTATTTTTGGAGGATGGGAGGTTAAACTAAATGAGAGACTTAAGTGGTAAATAGTAATGTGGAAGATGGAAGGAGAAGATTGAATTAAAAGTTTTCTAAGTTCTTGGTAATGTTAGTAAAGAAGTTAGATATATTGTTAAAGATGGATTTGGGGACAAAGATGCAAGATAAATATCTAAGGCTGTCATTAAAAATATTTAACAACTGACATAGTCTGGACAACAGCTAACCATAAAGGGACACTGAATAAATTGGAAAGGGCAGCCTCTGCAAGCAACCAGGACTGCTATCCTGATGTCTAATAGTTAAATATGAGCTAATTCAAAGATAGTCATTAAAATAATGGATGCATAATTTCCAATGGACAAAAGGGAATACAAAAAGTTTTATCAATTCTGCACAAATATGAAACTGAGGTCTAGAGAAATTAAGTGATTTGCTGGGATCACATAGTGAGCCAGACAGAGTTAGGACTAAACCTGAATTTTTAATTGTCTGGTGTTGCTCCACTGTGGTATTTGTCCCCACAAATTCAATTTTCAAACCAATATTTTGAAAGCATTTACTACATTTATTTTCTCATTTCAGGCATGTATATACTATTGTTATTGCTGATTCATATTTTAGTGATTTTTAAACATCTCCAGTTATGCTTTTAAAATAATTTTTTTTTACTGAAGTATAGTTTGTCATAGTATTTTTTTTTTTTTTTTTTTTGGTCACACGGCATCTTAGTTCCCCAACCAGGGATTGAACCCGCGTCCCTTGCAGTGGAAGTCCAGAGTCCTAACCACTGGACCACCAGGGAAGTCCTCCATTTATGCTTTATGGAGGATTATTAACATGTGCATCTCTAAATGATAATGTGCTTTAAAAAGATAACCTACAATTTAAATTTTAAAAAATGTGTGTATACTTTGTCAAACTTTATTAAATAGGAAAGTATTGCTGCCTCTATTAAAGTCATGAGAAAATGGCCATTGTTCAAAAAAGGAAGAATTTGTTCTATGTATTTATAAAAGTACTTTACTTTTATCACTTCTATTTTCCTGAGGGAAAGATACGTTGTCAAATTAAATATTTCTTTGCAACGTGATTTCAATGGGTAAAATACGATCTTCTTGATTAATTGATTTGTAGTATCCAAAGCAGCAAGTTGAAAGCTAAAAAAAAGCAATATGCAATCTAGAAATGATTCTCTTACTTTAGAAGCTTTTCTTTATCTTACATTTATTCTTTGACCCCAAATACTCCAGTAGCAATGTAATTTAGCCTTTTTTTTCAATAGAAAAAAAATACTAAAAAATGAATCTTCAAGATTCCATGAAAATCACTTGATAATACACTGGAGAATTGCTATTAAGTTTCAATAATGGTAAAACTCTGGTTAAGACGCTACTCAAGGAGGTTTTAGCTACAGTCATTTTAAAAAGTCCAGTTAAATCACATCAGACCACTAAAGCTGTAATTTCTTTTACCTAACAGAACAACCATTTTTGAACCTACTGAAAGCTGACCACTGTTTAAACCAGTGTTTTATAACAGGTAGTTGATATAATATCCAATAAGTATTTTCCTTAAACATGGTGCTGCACAACTTACATGGAAGTGAAGACAAAAAAGAATGAGTGGAGTTATTTCAGAAAAAAAAAAATCTGGGTCAGAAATACAGTTATCATGTTAGACCAAAGCTGGACATTATCCACAGAGGGACCTGATAGAAAATAGTTTTTTGTTGATGAGTCAGCCTAGCTTTAAAGAAAAGAAATATTGTTATGGGATGAATATAAATAATGAGGGACCAGAGAGAAAAGCTGCTAAATATCTTTGAGCACAAAAATAAAGGATTAGCTTGTGCAGGCATGAGGGATTAAACCTAGAGCTACTGAAATTATGCTTACTAAATTCCTGAAACCCTGTGGGCCAGTTTATTTAACTACCTTCTCCCTTAGTTTCACACTCTGCTTTTCTTATGTGTGTACGAGGCATGTGTTTCTTCTGGAAAAATAAGAAGTCTAGGCTACTCAAAATGACTTCCAAGGAAGACGAGCCCCTTCCTCTAGCCACCAGCACACATCCTTTCCATCACCCTGCACATGTCTGAAGGGACAATAGGAACAGCTGCAACAGTCAACAATAATGTGCACCAGGGATGTGAGCCTGGTCTGGCCCTGTGTCTTCTTGGGTCACCTCTGAGGATGATGTCATGTCATCATGCTCTATCATGTTTAGTTATTAATCCTTTAGACTTATCAAAGAGAGAGGCTGCAGAGCTTCTGTATGGCAGAGCCCACCATTTTTGGAAGAATGCTGTGTTAGTGACACAGATGACATTGAAACTATGACATAATAAAAATTAGTTTACAATGAAAATTGTACTTTGTCCGGAGTCTGGGTCACTGACAAATGACCCAGAGATGACTCATCTGTACACAGATCACCCTCTGCCATAATGTAGAGTATAGTGCTTTCTTGACACTAGGAAAAGTTTTATTCAAATGCATCTCCAATATGTTATTTTTAGATCTGGTCAGAATCCTATTAAATTTGAATTTTATAATATTTTTATGTTCAATTTGATTTCCTCAATTACAGAGTTTTACCCCTGATATCAGTAGTTCCATTACAGCTTCACACTACAAGTTTACCAGAAAAATTCATGGCAGTTATTATTTTTATGAGTTTGTACACTCAAATATGAAACATACAAAATAGGTTAGAATTTATTAACATGAAACATTTAATACAGAAAGAGATAGGTCATTATAAAGTTATACGTCACAGACATATTGAATGTGCCCAATTACTTTTAAATGTTTAAAGTATACCCATTATGTGCTATTATAGGGATTATAAACTATATTGAAGTAATATATTCAAGCATCCAAAAATCAGAGTAAATAAAAATAATTCTGCTCATTGGCTCACAGTTAGGAAGGAATGAGAGTAATAACAATAAAATAATAATGTGTGGGGAAAGACAAATACATCCATCCTGCAGCAGCCTGAGCTGCAGCAGGCCCTGATTCAAGGGAGGGAGCTAGAGGCTTCCAACTCGTAAAAGTGAATATTTGCCTGCCAAGGAAAGACTGCATACATCTCTTTCTCACTCTTACCCTCCAGGGGCTTATTTTGACCTCCCTTTGAGAGGGAGAACCCTCATATTCATACCCTCTGTCCCTGTTGAGAGGGAGAACAGAGGGTATGAATATGACCAAGAACATTTCACTCCAGGAGCCTGTGACTCTGGGAGCAGTTCAGCACCTGCATCTCAGGTGGGTAGTTTAGCACCCGTATCACACTGACCTTGCAGAGTGGAATCTGTGGTGACCTTCTTACTTGATCCTTACCTTAGGGTTTGTTCTCATTAGGAGATAAAGTGAGGGACCATTTCAAGTCTTATCATTTAGCAGATGGGTAAGCTGAGGAATAGATACGTTAAGTGATAGCTTATTCCACTTCAGGTTTTTTCTGGAGTTCCCTTGCTGAAACCCAAAGTGAATAATTGTCCATGCTGGCAACTGGAGACTTGTTTTCTCAAGAACATGGGAGATACAAATGCTCAGTGACAATGGTTATTTGCTCTTCTCATCCCAGGCTGCCTCAACCATGCTCAGTGAGAGGCTTACATGTACCACTTCAGCTTGGAGCCTCACCTTGGGGGTGAGGAGGGAACCTGAGCAGGGTAGGCTGGTGCTGAGGAGGAGGGAGGTGGGGCAGAGAATGCTTCCTTGTCAGCCCTTGTTAGTCACGGTCAAGGAAGTACAGCAGTAGATCAAGCTCATTACAAGGAAACATTTTTTTCTTATGGAAAAATGTATGAAAATCTTAAAGGTCAGTCTGTATGCTAAGAATTGTTGAAAAGCTTTGAAGCATTTGCTAAGTGAATCATGAATTATAGTCTATGTTAAAAATGATTATGTTTAAAAATAAGGCATGTACAGAGTTGAAAGTGACTTTGAAATTCCCCTTATCCATGTACACATGTGACCTTAGAAAGACATGTTTCAATTTTTATACATATTTTAAATAAAATTTTTATTTTGGAATAGCTTCAGATTTATGGAAAATCTGCAAAGCCAGTACAGAGAATTTTTTCCCATATACTCCAGACATAATTTCCCCTATTATTAAATCTTACATTGGTATGGTATATTTGTCACAAAAATGAACCAATATTGACACATTAACTAAAGTACATACTTTCTTCAGATTCCCTTAGTTTTTTACATATCATTCTTTTCTTCCTTTCCAGGAATCCATCCAGGAAGTAATTTGCATTCTCCTAATAACAAACTGTGTGGATTGACCTTTCATATCCTTATCTGTCATCATATATCGGGTCCAGTGTGGTGTCTGTTTGGATCTTTTGCCCATTCTTCGATTCACTTTTTCTCCTGTTGTTGAGCCCTAAGTGTTCTATTCTGGTACAATTCCCCTATCAGATATGTGTTACATAAATATTTCTCCAAGATATGGCCTGTTCTCTCATACTCCCAATACTATCCTTCAAAGGGCAGTTTTTAATTTTAATAAAATACAACCCATCAATCTTCCCTTTCATGGATGTGCTTTCCATGCTGTATCCAAAAACTCATCTAAATCCAATCACCTAGATTTTCTCCCATGTTGTCTTCCAGAAGTTACACAACCTTGAATTTTGCATTTAGGTTTATTATCCACCATGAGGCAATTTTTGTGAAAGTTGTAAGGTCTGCATCTAGGTTCAGTTGTTTATGTGAGTGCCCCTTGTTTCAGCACCATTTGCTGAAAAGAATCTCTTTTCTCCATTGAATTGCACCCTTGTCCAAGATCAGCTGACCATATTGATGTAGGTCTGTTTCTGGGCTCTCTATTCTATTCCATTGATCTTTAAATATTTCACTCCACTCTCTTCTTGTTTCCATGAATTCTGGTGGGAAGTCTACTATAATTCTTATCCTCATTCCTCTCTAGATAAGGTGTCTTTTCCTCTGGCTTCTTAAAAGTTTTTCTCTTTGTCTTACATTTATTGCAATTTGAGTATGACATGTGTAGGTAGGGGTCTTTTTTGTTTGTTTGTTTTGTTTTAATCTGTGGTTTAAGGTCTATCATTAATCTTGGCAACTTTAAATAATTCTCCTGCTTTGTTCTTTCTTCTTTAGAGATATTCCAATTAGGTATTTGTTATACTTTTGAAAATTTTCCACAGATCTTGGATATTTTGTTTTCATTCATTTTTCTCTTTGCATTTCAGAATAGAAACCTTGGGAAGTTTCTATTGACCTACCCTCAAGATCACTGATTATTTGGCATATCCTGTCTACTAATGAGTCCATTGAAGGCATGCTTAATTTCTGTTACAATATTTTTAATACTAGCGTATCGTATAAATTCTTCCTTAGAGTTTCCACCTCTCTCCTTACATAAGCCATCTGTTCCTGAATGCTGTTTACTTTTCCATTAAGGCTCTTAACATAGTAATCATAATTATTTTAAATTATTTGATAATTCCAACATCTGTATCATTTCTGATTATTGCTTTCTCTCTTCAGATTGTATTTTTTCTTGCCTTTTGTCATGCCTTGTAATTTTTTTTGAAAGCCATACATACTGCATTGGGTAATAGCAACTGAGGTAAATAGGCCTTCATTATGAAGATTTATGGCCATCCGAGTAAGAACTGACTGTGTGTAATGTGTGCTGTAGCTACAGGTTGCAGAGGCTTTAAATTCCTCTATTGCCCTTATTTTTTCCCCCTCCTTGATATTGGGCTTCTCTAATACTCCTCCACAGAGGAATTCTGTGTCCAGCTCTTCCAGCTGGAATGCAGTTTTATTTATACTGAAGCCCTTTTGTTGTGGTAGTAAGATATGGGGGAAGTGGAGTATTTTATTGTCTTCCAATTAAATCTTCATGTTTTAGTGGGTCTGTGTCTTGTGGCTGTGACCTTCAATAGTCTGATTCCCCTGCCTCTCCTCTATTATTTTCCCTGAGTGTAGAATTCCCAACCTATTTACTTGAGGCTCTAACTCTTGTTGATTATGGTTTTCTTCTCCTTAGATAAAACAAACAGAGTCTATAGGTAACTGAGAGTAGAACAATTGTCTTGCACCCGATTGCGATAAGGTTTGGCTAAATCCTTCTCCTTGGAGCCTAAGCCTTTTTTATGGAGAAGGTTCTGGGAATATTTCACAATGATTCCTCTTCCCCTTTCAGAGCCAGGGGAATACCTTTCATAGCTCTTCCCTGTGAGAACCTAGTAGTGTTCCTGGAAGTAAAGCCCAAGAAAGTGTGAGGCTTTCCCTGAAATTGTGGTTCCCAGGAGTTTCTTATTCTCATGCAATCCAAATTCAAGTTGTAAAAATTAACCTTGAAGTGTTCCTACCAGTTTATGGCTCTACCAGCTTCTCCTCCACATAAGCACATCTTATGCTGTATCTAAGGATGCTCCTGTTCTCCAGATTTCAGGGTGGTGGTTTGCCCTGCAACCTTGGTTCTCTTCAAAGTCCAAGAAAAGTCATTGATTTTCAGATTAGCCAGATTTTTCTTGCTGTATGATGGGGTGATGACTTCTTAGCTCTTTATATATTGGAGCTGAAACCAAAAGTCTGTATCTATTAATTTTAATTTTTTTCTGTACATAGCCTCAGTGATATTCTGGATTTATATCATCATTATTATATCTACTGGTGTAATTTTTCTCAACTTTTTTTCCTTGCTCTTACTGGAAACAGAATATTCAATCATCAAACACTTCATAAGGCTCAATTCCTCTATTTTGGAAGTCTCTTCATTTGGTAATATTAACCAAAAGCTAAATAAATTCTAGGCAATTGAAAGAAACGAACTGGAGTAAAATTTCTACACTGGAAGAGCTCAAGGTGTAGTAGTGTAAACAGACAAATACTAGGACAACTAAATAGGCAGGATGCTGAGAGTACAGAAAGGCATATAAAGCAGACACCAGGTGCAGGAAGGGTTCTGGGAGAAACTGATGGAATCAAGAACAGTACTTAGGTAGGTGGAGTGGAGATTGAGGAGGAGGGAAAAAGAAACATTCCAGCCATGGGAACACCATGTGAAAGCATGAAGGATTGATGAAGCAGCATGCAAATCACTAAGTAAGGTGTGAAGAAGAGTACCATCTGTGGAGGAGTGCTGGGCTTTGCTAAGGCATTTGATTTTATTCTGAAATCTATGTGGGAGCTATTGAAGGATACTAAGCCGTGGTATATTTGGATTGCATGTTATACATAGGACTCTGTCCGTAGAGGGGAAGATAAGGTACAGCATCTGAGACAGATAGCACAGAGACAGGTTAAGGGTCTAAAGCATTTGTGGAGGTGAGAATTTAGGAGGATCTGGATTAAGGCAGTGACAAGGGGGTGAAATAAACAAATATGTAAGATGTTAGGGTGCATATATTGTATATGTATATTGTATACGTGAGAGGATTTAGGGGTTGAGGGAGGTCTAAGTGTCTGTGATTTCAATAATGGGGATACAATAGTGCCATGCACTGAAATGGAGGAGGAGGAGGAGGGGCAGGTTGTATTTAGAGAATGAGAGGAAAAACGACAATAAGTTTTTTCTATATATTTCAAAAGTACACTAAGTATTTCTTTTTAAAGTATTCTAAAACCTACTCTAAGGAGAAGAATAGATATAAAAAGAAGTTGCTGCCCTTATTTTGATAAATCAGATTGCATAATTTTCTACTGCTGAGCGGAAATTAGAAATCATTATCATAGTTCAGTTTCAAAATCAAATGCAGTCTTGTTTCAGGCCATATACTTTCGTAAAGAGGTCATGCCTACTCAGCTATGATAACTCCAGCAAGAACTTTTTTTGGGTTCTACTATACAACTAATTACTGGGTAGAAAGACCTGGTTGAAAGGATAAGAAAAACGATGATGGAAATGTAGCTACAGATTAAACATTTTCTTTAATCACTTCCTGACTGATTGATGAGGAATAATCTTTTTGAAATTAGTTAAGGAAATCTTTGACTTCTGTAAAAATTCCATCACAGATGTAACTTACACAATAGTTGTTCTGAATCATAAAAAGTTCAACTAAAACTCCAGAAGAGCATCTAATCTATAAAGACTAGAATTTCTTCTGACTGATGAATCAGATTTAGTAAGTACATTTCTTCATAGTCAATGACACATAGATTTCCTACCCAACAGCTACTCTGATAACCAACATTGTAAGTAGTCTTTCAGGTCCTTTGAAGTCCTATGATATTGCCCATACAGCATTTGAGCTTTCTTCTTTTGTTTTATGGTTATTTTACACATTATTTTTAATTTTAGATTGTGAGCTTCCTAGGAGCAAAAGTAACACAGTAGTTGCTCAATAAAAATTAATCTTTCAACAAACATTTACTGAGTGTTTATGATATACCTAAGAAATAGGATTTTATCACTGCCTTTAAGGAAATGGTGTGTTAGTGAGTAAATAAATTTAGACTGCAACTTTTCTGAATAATCAGGCTTCTTTTTGAAGGAGTTTATATTAAGTAAAGAATTAAACCAGATTTTTATTCCTTGAAATTAAGAGAGAAAATCATCATCTGGTTGAGTATGATTCATCAGAAAAAGCAGACATTTTTGCTTTAAAAATAAAGATATACTTTGTTGACAAAAGTCAGATGGAAGCATATAATGGATCGCTACAAGTAAGAAGACCAAACTAAAAACTTGAGCGTATTGATATTGGAGCACACAAAATTTAGTCAAAAGAGAAGTCCCAGAAATCTTTAGAAATCTTCATGTAGTAACACAACACAGTTTCAGTTAGGGATATACTTACACTTAAAGTTCTAGATTTTTTGGTACCATAAGGAGAACCTATATGACTAATATTACTTCATATTTGTCGAAGATAATGAACCTCCTTTCACATTAAGCTATACTCCTCCTGAAACATTGGATCTGTAAGGTTTACTGATATTCATTCTCAATTATGCATCGGCAGGTTCACCTCTGCTCTGTTCTATTCACAGAATAAATGGAAACTGTAAACTAAGCATATACTGTATTAGTTAAAGGTTTACCAAAAGAGTTCCCATGGTTTCCTTTTCTCACTAAATGCATTCCCGCATGCTGGAAAAGATCTCTGAAGCGGAATGCATCCCGGTCTTTAGGCCTGAGGGTACATTATTTCAAGCATATCAGGCTGCCTGGTCTAGTGCCTTTTACATGGGAAACATCTAAATACCCTGTTCCCTCACAAAGATTTCAATAAAAATCCAAATGAAATTGATTCCTCCTTTGGCTTTGTTTTGATTTTGGAGATAGACACTCTGGTATGTTTATTCACTTACATTGTTTTAGCTCCCACAGCTAAACACAAGGAAGAGAAAGCAACCACAAATAGCTTGCTTACACAGATCGACATTGGCTTTTTAAAATCATGTGCCACATTTCATTTTATTAAAAGAAATGTTATTGCAAATCCATTAGTAGGAGCTATTTGTAAGATCTATTAATTCCTAAAATTAATGTAAAATGAAAGTAATGCTTTCTTGCAAATATTTAAAGTGTCGTAATTTCACAGGATTAATTTAAGTGATTCTAAAGGTAGTGCTCCATAAATCAGATAAATGTCATATGCCAACTTCTAATGAGTACTTTGTAAAAAATCCCAAAATTTCCTTTTATTTTCCATTAACTTGTGAATAAAGTTATATATCATACCTTAAACTTCAAAGGTAGGTTTGTTGGTTTATTAATCCAAGTGTGATATCAGACCATAGAAGTGATTTGCCTCCTTTGGGAATGTCATTTGGAGATTTTCTTTTCTTTTTTTTTTTTTTTTTAGTGGTAGAGGGGAAAGAGGGGTTGGGAGAGGTGTTCTGGAATGACTTTTATGAGTTAATTTTTTTTTTTTAATTTACTTATTTATTTATGGCCGCGTTGGGTCTTCGTTTCTGTGCGAGGGCTTTCTCTAGTTGTGGCAAGTGGGGGCCACTCTTCATTGCGGTGCGCGAGCCTCTCACTATCGCGGCCTCTCTTGTTGCGGAGCACAGGCCCCAGACGCGCAGGCTCAGTAGTTGTGGCTCACGGGCCCAGTCGCTCCGCGGCATGTGGGATCCTCCCAGACCAGGGCTCGAACCCGTGTCCCCTGCATTAGCAGGCAGATTCTCAACCACTGCGCCACCAGGGAAGCCCTGAGATTTTCTAATTAATGCACTACCGTGAGCAAAGGTGACAGGTTAACCAGAGCAAGAACAGGAACATGCTCATTCTTCACTGAAACTCTCAAATGTTGAGTCACATGCAGTTTCAGTTATTTTGCATGTTTGGCAATCTTTCCTCCCCAATGGAACAGTAAACATCAACTCGTTACTCTGAAAAAAGCTTATAAAAACATAGTGAATATAAGTTACACCCTGTTAAAAAACTTTTTTTTATTACAAGGCCAGTTTTCCGTTTTGCAACATGATAAGAGTTGTGTTTTATTTTCAAAAGAACACGACCAAACTTCCCCACAAATATTTCAGATTTGTCACGGGTCACTAAAATGTCAGATCTCTGATAGTTTTGTTAATTCATTCTTTTTCAAGATGATAGATGAAACATACTGGGGAGTGGGATATATTATAATCTGGAATTTAGCACTTGAAGAGAGACTTTTTTTTTTTTTTTGAAGAGAGACTTTTTAATGGTACTATGAAGACTTAAGACAATCACAGTGTGTTTTTGTTCCGAATTTGTTTTCCAACACCAAACATTCCCAGAAACACAAATTATAAACTCGGAGTCCTTGTATTTACAACCGTGATCATTTTAATAAGGGCAGTTCATGCTACATTTTCCCTTTTCCAGTTTTACTGAAAATACAGATAATATCAGTGGGCATTCTCTGCAGGCTTTTTAGAGGCAAAGCTGACGTCCGGGAAGGCTTTGGTGGACGGCCTCCACTGTCCAGTCCCCTTGTGAAGGAACCTTCTGTCCTGCAGTGGGATTGCAGCTTCTTGGAAAGGGGAGCCATTTATCACAGTCCTAAATGAAAGCATTCTTTAAACACAAATGTCTTTTTCTCCCTTTGTCTAATTACTGAGAGGAAAAGTGAGAAGGAAATGTCAAAACAGAGAAACAGTGGTGTATAGAGAGAACAGCCACTCTGGAGCTCAACCGGCTTTTGTGAGGGTCTGGGCGATTTGTCAAATGGTTGTGGCATAAGTCAAGCTCTGAGGTTGAAAGGTCTTGACCTAAGGAGTCCTGGAATCAGACAGTGTAAGCAAGGGGTCTGCTAGAATTTTCAGCTGTAGTGGAGATGAACAATGATGGGAGCTGGACATAACAAAACCTCATTTGCATAATTCAGGTAAGTAATTTTATTGAAACTGACAAGGATGTGACAGGCTAAGAAAGAGAAGAGAACACAGTCTTGCTGGGAACCACTAAAGCTCCTCAGTTAGGTATGTGAAAATAAATGACAGCTAATCTCTTCACTAAAAAATCTGTAAACAATGCTATTTTACCCAGGACTCACCCATGACCTTTTGTAGAGCCGGCTATAGATTCTTTCGTCTAGTCTTCCAGAATATAGCAAACAGAATGGACTAAATTCAAATTATGTTTTAGACTTTAACTGATAATAATTACTTCCCTTGATAGAGGCTCCTTCCAAGGCAGGTCTACATTAAGAAAGAAAGAGTAGAATGTTTTTTAAGTGGATGGTAATCAAAGGTTTGAGATCGATGCTACATAAGACCTTATTTTTACTTAAAAACAGATTTTTTGGGGGGGTGGGATTTTAACTTGAGTAACTTGTACTAAGAATCTAAAAAGTGAAATGCCTTTAGCACTTGAGCTTGCTAATATATGTTCAAGAGATCATATTAATCTTTGTCAGTTGATCTTTTCAGCTGTTTTTTGTCTTTCTATTTCAGCGTGGATTTAAACAAGGCATAAATTTAATATTGTTGCATATGTTTTAACAATTAAAATAATGCCTAACAAGTATATGTTGTTTTTGACTTCTGATAAAATCTTATAACATCAGCAAAATCTACAAATTAGGTTTTATGTGGCCTGGATATACCTATTCCTAAAAAAAGCAACAAAAATTATAAGATTATCAGTAAAAAGATTTCCTTATTTTAGATAAGAGAAGCTAAATTCTTAAAAGCACTCTCCTTGTCCTTTATATTTGGCTTCGCTTTGATGTGTGGATCACCAGGAGATAGCTACATATCTTTTATAATCCAGGCTGCTCACTAGTCATTGGTGACTTTTATAAGCAAGGGCCGTAATGGATGGAAACAGTAATCAGCCTAGAGAAGAATGCTACTCAAACCTAGTTTGCCAGAAGAGAACCATGTCTGCTGTGCCCTTCAAACATGCAAAAAGTATGAAATCGACTTAGTCAGACACAAGTTGCAAAATCTCCCAACATGTTTGGGTAGCAAATACATAATTCCTCCTTCTGCATTGTATGGAACACATATATAGTTTGGTCCACAATGCGGATCATTCCATCAAATGGGAAGCGGTTGAGAGTTCTGGCTAGATCAAATGTGGATCTCAGTATTATAAGTAGTCTAATGCATAATTCATGAGGCTTAATGAATATTCCAATTCATGACAGCCAACTGGCTCCATAGGTCACACCTCCTAGTCTCATATAAATAAAGAATGAGATACTGGAAAGCATACCAGCTGAACCAAACTGAGTGCCAAAAACATGCATATTAATGAGGCACTATAATAGATACTTGACTCTTTGGAAGTGCCTATATTGGTTTCCAGCTACAGAGGGAAAGAAAGTTCACAATGTACCTTTAAACACACCATACTGTGTACCATAAAATACAGCTCTTTCTATGAAATATGGAATCAAATTATACTGATGTGATTTCAGATTCAGTCATTAATTCCATAACATCCTCTGACACTTCCAACAACATTGAAACATTCTGGAAAGAACCCCACCCCCTGCTCCCATATTCCTTTGCAAATCTCAACTTGGTAACTAGGGAGAGGAAGTCCTTCAACAGTGCTGTTCTTTTATGTGTTCTGTTTAGACCTTGGATCAGGATGAATGGTAGCTCAGATGAATGCATTTGTGCCATTTTTCTTGGCCCCAGACTATGTTTCCTCACTACCATGACATCTGAACAGAAGGAGAAAACATCTCCCCTTTGTAGCAGGCTAATTTAATTTGTACCTTCCACCTAGGGGTAAATATGTTTGTCTGTCTGTCTGAGCTTTTTGCCTACTTTCTTTTCTCACGGGAAACCCTACTGAGTCAAAAGCAGGAAATTGCTTAGTGCTCTAACTTTATTTTAAAGTAATTTAATTTTAAACCTTCTCACACCCACCCTAAAGTGAAGCAACTGTTGGAAGCCCCTTGGGATACCCTTAATGACTTCTGCATGTCTCCTGTGTCACAGATGTCAAAGGCTTGTTTTGAGGTATTGTGTCTTTCAGAATAGATGATTTAAAAGAGACTGCTTTGGGCTGTTTTACCCACAGAAGATGTGCATTCGTTTTAAAATAATGAAGAACAAAATCTTGCAGCTTTTACATTGACCCACATCCTTTCAAATCTGTATTACAAGTCATTGATCTTTACTTGATTTTAACTTGATTTGGGGCATTATTTGTGGCTTGACCTTGTTTGACGTAGAGAATTTGTCAAAGATTTAAAAATAGACTACCAACAAACACATTTTCTCCTAAGTAAAATAGCAGTATTTCATTACTCAAAAACTTAGAAATATCTAGGTATGTGATCTAGGTATTGTTACCGTTTCTCAGGGCACCCCAGATATTGGAATGAACACCTTAAATTAAAATTACAGCGAGTAGTAGTCTACTTATTAATAAAGCCTTAAATAGAGGCAAAATTCTCCTTCACTTGAAATGCACTCATCAAAATGTAACTTTGTTTCTCTTAATTGTTGTAATAGTTTTCAAATGAACTTTATGGAAAAAAATTTCTTACTTCTTAGGTTTGTGAAAACATTCAAATTAAATTCTCTTTCATGGTACTTATATCTCTCTACATCACTTATTTTTCAGAAATATAGCCTCATTAATAATCACACATTACAAGAAATAATGACTTATTGTTTAAAAGAGAAAAATAACTCTGTTAAAATTATTTTGTTAATTCCTATTTAATGTAAAAGACCATTCTGGAATATGTTATTGGCTTATAATATGGAAATCTTTACTCATCACCAGATCAATCTTATAATTTAGTACCATACTGTAATTGATTTCCATGAGTATAATTTGAAAGGAATACCAATATAGCAATAATGTTAATGATAAAGTTTATTAATTGAGCTTGAATTTTGAACAATATAATTAGTGCACAAGACAAGTAAGCTTATTAAAAGAATTTTATGTTATTGAATAAATGCATTTGAAAATTTCTTAGATTAAAATACCCACATATCCTTATGTGGCGCCACATATTCAAAACCATAGGGAGAGATATAGCTTTTCCTGAAGAATAATTCATAGGAAAGAATATTACAGTTGGGTATAAGAATGTTTCATTGCTTTCACCTCACATCCGTGTTCCTTCAAAATATGTCAAAAAATTGCTCAATATTAAAATTATCATCAGATAACTTCATTCCTAAGGCATTTCTTTTGATAAGGAAGCCAAATCTAGTTAGTGTGATTTAAATTAACTAGAAATTTGAGCATTTGATTTGTTGCTAGGGAAATTTTCCATCTTTTCAGTCTCTAAAATGGCACAAATTGACCGCTGCAGAAGAAGAGAGCTATCTTTAGCGTAATAATGTGGCATTTCCAACTGAATCCAAAGTTGCACATTAAGGCTAGCCATTAATACACTAGAATCTAAACCTGGGATTGGCAAAGTATTTCTGTAAATGGCCAGATAATAAATATTTTAGGCTTTGGGAGCTGCATATGGTCCCTTTCATATATTCCTCTTTGTTTTGTTTTGTTTTACAACCCTTTAAAATTTTAAAAACCATCCTTAGCTTGAGGGCCATACGAAAACAGGCCGTGGGCCGGATTTGGATCACTGACCCCAGTTTATCAACCCCTAATGTAAGCTTTTAGGACCTTGTTTAATGTAGCAAAACATCTGCTTATCCTCAGTCACATTGTTATACAGATGATCATTTTAAACTCAGGATTTCTTCCTTATTTATTTTGTATTGTGCTATGATTCATGAATGTCTGACCTTAAGGCTTTATATATATATATATTCTAACTGGTGTTAAAAAACTTAATTTATGGTACTTATTCACAACGGCCCAAGAACTGCTATCTTATATCCTAATCTACATGATATTCTTTTATTGGCAAGTTGAATTTGTTGTTGTGGTGACAGTGGGGGCCTGGACAACTTTCCACAAAGTATTCACTTTTCCACGTTGCTGCAAAGTGAATGATCCTATGTAACCATTTCTCCAATTAGGTAAAATGTTACAAGAGGTATTGTACTCCTGGAATTTTTCTTTAATACACACTTAAAGGCAAAGTCTCTTAATTCTAAATAACACAAGATTTCAAAGAATTCAGGGTATTCTTTCAGTAATTAATTCAAATATATCAGTAAAATATAGTTTGTCTAATCTTTAGACTAATATGATGTAGATTTCCTCTGACATACCCAAAATGGTATGTCTAAAAAAGGCAAAACCCTCTTCTTTGTAAGAATGGCTTTCTTTAAGTCAAAATATTTGGATGAGGAGAGGATTATCTTTAAAATATCAGAATGCATTATTCAGTCCTCCTTCCCCAGCTTCATCATCAACACAGTATATATTTAATGACCGTGCTTTGGGCCAAATTTTCTTTGCACTCACAGCAGTGGATTGTTCCTGCACTGCCCATCTCTCCCAGGTTCTGCACTAATTATCTTCTCTGCATTCTTGTTCACAGTGCCTGGGGACAGGGTTGCTCGCCCAGAAAATACAGATTCATCACTGTGTGATGAGGGGAAGAGAATTTTGCCTTTAGGCAGGTTGGTATTTTAAGTGCAGGCCAAAGATATTATTTTATTTTATTTATTTATTAAGCAATACTTAAGGTCTAACATTTTGTCTTAAAACAAAAGAGATCATGGTCTAATGGCCCCAGGATCGATCCCAACCAACAGTAGAAATGCAAAGGCTACTCAGACCCTGCCAGAGGGGTTGGGAATGCAAGGGGATGCATTTAATGGGGAGTCTTTACCTTAGAAGTGTTGTAAGAACCATTTAGCATCAGGCAAAGAACTGTAAGGATGAGTATTTACTTGGTGGCATATCCATGACCTTTGCTTTTTACAACACAGGTTATTTTGCATCTACCATACATATGTCAGGGATTGCTTTTGGCTCCAGGGACATAACATGAAAAAGACTGGCTTGGACCTTAAGTATCTCAGAATCCTCTTTTCATTCTTGATTGGCCTTTTTTAAAAAAAACAACAACACATTTTCAGATCATATCTCTACAGTCATCACAAAGTGGTCCAAGACCTTAAAATATTAGTAATTTACTTCAGGTCCTGTAAATATCATGGACTTGCAAGTAATAGCACTTATTGTAATCATTAGTGAACTTGAATTTGTCCTCCCCTAACTAGAACAGGAGTTGAAAAATCCCCTGATCTATAACAAAAATGTTGTGTGTAGGGCCACATGTTCATTATTCTGTAGAAAGACCTGTAGTTTTTTCTGTCTCAGAATTCCATAATCCAAAAGACATTAAAAAACAATGAATTAGAGTCTACATTTCTCAAAGCAGGGACTCCTCTACAAAAATTGGAATGCCAATTTACTTATTTATCATGAGAAGTATAATACAGAGAATAGCAGATTCTTGAGTTCCTAGCTTACTTCATTCTTGTACTGTATGCATATCAGCTACGAAAGTCTAATTATAATCATCCTCCCTATAAACTTTTGTGTCCTCAGCAACGTCATTTCAAAGTTTTCTTAGTGACTTACTTAGATGAGACTTCTGATGTTTTGTAGGATCATCTCAAGTTGTATTTTACTACGGAAGTGAAAAAATAGTATAAAGTTTAAATTGCTTTGAAAGGCGATCCTTTTTTAACACCCAGGAAATATCTGTCAGTATGATAAGAATGGAATTAAATAAAAACCTTCAAAGTACATCGTCAACTTTTAACATAAGTCAGAGCATAGTTTGAGACATTAATGCTTTTTGGGAAGTGATGCTTATGAGCCCAATATGCATTGGAAATCAAGACAAGTCCTTTCACTGAAGGCTAAGCTCTGTAGGGGAGGGACAGTATTCTACTCATTTTTGTAAGCTCAGTATCTAGCACTGTATTTGACACACAAGAGTAACAAAGTAAAGCTTTTTTTGACTTACTGAATGAAATAAATGAAGATCTTTGGAACAAAAAATAAAGGTAGGAATGGAGAGTTTGGGTGAATTTTAAGTTCCTACAGTGAAATTTGGGTATTCATTTGAAGGGGAATACATTCTCTAGGATGTCTTTATTTTCTTTAAACTCTACTCATACTTTCATATAAAACCAGCAGAATGAGATGAATCAGAACAAAATAAAAAGTTTCAAATCCCTCTCTTGGATAAAAACTTTCTGCTCTCTTCACCTGAAAGTGATATCCTCTCTTTTAACACCATATGATATTATACATCTCTCTGACAGCATATTTTGTGGCTTACCATGTGTTATATTTAACTGTGATGTCGCTGTGCCAACGGAAGCCTCTTGGTCTCTCAACCACCCTGGTAAATCTGACTAGGACCCTAAATTCCAGAGCCTATGACTGGTCAAATCAACCCAACTCTTGTGGATTTCTGAGGGCTTTCTTCTGCATTTCCTCTGCCATAAGATAATAAATACTGCCTCTTCTGATATCTGTACATAGCTTTTCTCACGCACTGAACCTGAAATTTAGTCCTTTCCCTGGTTCCCACAAAAATCCACAAAAATGAAGCTTTTGGTGAGTTGAAAAGATTTTGCAGAAAAATCAACAATCACTGAAAGGTGGCCCTATTTGATTTTATAATTCCTTTATCTGAAACTTTACCTTGAATCTCTGCTCCTCCTTCCCTCCATCAAGGATTTTCTTCACCCACAGTTTTGGATTATTTTATGTACTACACAGAACAGCTTCCTCTTCCTCCAAAGCCTTTATCCAGGCTAACCTTCAAACACAGAACATTCAGTGCATTTTCCCAGAAAAATACGGCCTTGTCCCTTGAAAGATCTGTGGTGTCAGTTGTTAATGTTATTATACTCTGTGACCCCTGAATGTAAACTTTACCCCTTATTTGCATTTCTTATCTGCAATCTTCTTAGGGTTATAGGAGCTTCTCAATAATACCTCACATGGATATAACACTTAAGAGTTCATCAAGAATTTTTAAATTTACTGCTAGTTTGACTCTTCAAAATAAGTAAGTAATTGACAAGAAAGAGCTACTACTTTAAAGCAACAATACCTAATCTAAACAGGTTAAGTGATTTTTTTTTTTTAACAAGATCATATGGCTTAATCAAAAACAGAGTGAAGATTTGAACCCAGATCTTTGGATGTCAAGTGTAGTGTTTTTTCTTATATGAAGCCAAAATTAATGTTAGCTAGATAAATGAATATTTAAATGCAGTCACCACAATACATCTACAGTTAAATGGATGTGGTATTGAAAGCAAAGATTTGTTGAGTCTTCTATACAATGGGGTGGAATGGTGGTGGGGGGAAAGATAATACCAAATATTATACAGACAATATAATATCCTACTCTAAGAGATAAAAGTGTCTTCTTACATTGTCAAACTAACATTATCATACCTAATAAAACTAAAAATTATTCCTGAATATCATCTCATGCCTGATCCATTTGCAATTCCCAAATATACAGGAAATGTGCTTTACAACATCTAAACTGTCTCTCAGTAGCTTTTTGGTAATACTCTGACTTGCTGAATGGCCTTCTACTAGTAGAGCTTTCCCATATTGGTGGGGAAAATTCTGCTCCCCTGGGTCCTTGCGTGAAAAGGCTATTTTGAAGCTAATGAAATGATCTTTCAATAGCAGGATCAATCAACCTTTTTTGTCAGATAAGGCAACAAATTCATCTGTGCTAGGAGTGGGTCACTGAACAAAACAGAGCTTTGGGATTACAAGGCCACCTATCCTGAATTCTTATATTTTGTTCCTGCAAGATGACTGTCCAAAGTGACTGAATATAGAGTTTGGGGACTTCCCTGAGATTACAAAAACCAGGTTGTATTACTGTTTTTGTGCCTCCTTTAATAATTATTTGATATATGACAGATGCTGGTTTAAACTTGCTTTCACTACAGCATTCCACTTGGTAGAGAGGCTATGAAGAAACAAAAATAAAACAAAGATTTGATTTAGTCATTCTATCTCAACCTTCTTTTAGTGTGGATAATAAATATTTGACCAAATCAATACCAAAATCCATACACATGGCACAAAAGAAACAAATAAGTGAGTATAAAAGTACTTTCAGACATGTTTATTTTCAGTGCTAACCAGTACTGGAATATTTTTGGTACGGTCAGACTAATAGAGCCTCACACAAACAGTGTGTAGAGATTGATGGATTTTTAGATATTGGCACACATACATTTATAGCTATCGACAAAGCTTAACTCTTTTCAAGAACATTACAACTAATATTGGCATTCTGTTTTATCTGTTGACACTCAACATGATGTACTGTGGAAGACTTTAAGACTTTCAGTGTTTGACTAAGCTTTAGTCATTAATGTTTAATCACTTACAATTCAGTAAGCATTGTGCTTTCATTTTTTATGTGGCTTGTTTATCTATGTAAAGTAAGTCAACAGTGCCTTTCTGATAGTCTCCCAGTATACTTATAATCAGTCCCACTTAGTGATCAGTGATGAGTATGGATACAACTACTATTTGGAATTACTTTATCATTTATACAGACTCTAAATTAAATTTTCCCTACACAAAATTATAATAAAAGTAAATACCAGCCAAACTCTCCAAAGCTGTGAACATCCTGGAGGCGGGGCTTGGGGGGCAAAGATAATATCATTTTTTTTAATGTACTATTTAAAATGTGTTGTATGACCATGGACTACTATGTCTATGCTATAAATAAGAAAAGTGGTTACATTAAAAACCATCTTGGAAGAAAGTGATTTTTAGCCATTGAGAAATGGCTGTAGTGCCCATCCTTAAGGACAAGTATAATTCACTCCCTGAAATGGTTGCCCTGAGGAAACAATGAAGGGACCTTGAGCCATAGTTCTGCACATGCCACCGCACTGAATGCACACCATTGTATCATCATCTTCAGGGCACTAGTGAGAGACAAAATGCACTTGGCCAAGGCTGGGGGAAATGGGGACACAAAGAACCCGATTCAAGCAAAGAAAAACGGGTAGAGGACACATCTGTCGAATTTTAACAGACTCCTGGCATTTGTATTTACTTTTTGTTTACATTTAGGCTTTTACAGAAAACACTGAAGTGATTTTGCAAGCCCTCTTTGTATACTGAAAAGCTGAAAACGTAGATAAAAGCACAATTTGTTACTTAAGAAAATTTATTAACGTTCTCAGAAATAATTTTAAGAACTGGTTTCAAATAAACTAAGAAACAATTGAAAACTATTCATATAATAAATAAAAATGTCATTTCTTTTTTACAGCTCTACAAATGGAAAAATACAGTTCTCTTTTTCCCTTTCATGAAACTGGCCTCGAGCGTGAACAAACAGGCCAGAACCAGACTGATAGACACTCAGTTATACTTTATTGCCATCAGAGTCCCACCATCATGTCAGATATCATATTCACCACTCACCTGTCTATGACGGCTAGAAAAAGGATTCTCATATGTAGCTTTTTTAAAGTCTGAATTTGTTCTTTATTCTGTACTGTAGAGTTTGAATACATACTCATCTTTGTGAGTATGTATTCAAATCATGCAATTCATGATCACTGAGGATGACAGGAAGATATGGCAGTAAGCAGAGGTTCAGAAAATTGGATCCATTGTAACTTTCAATAGAATAAGGCAAAAGGCATATTTTGAGGCCAGAGAATATGTGTGCTGACCTGAAGGGTGGCTGTGATGGAAATGCCCATAGGGGAATGACACAGCTGGTCTCCTGCTGCCCCGGTAGGTTTGCTTGGTGACTAGTTCCACCCGTTGAGTTGTGCTATTGCATCCATTTCAGCCTCAGCGCATAGGACTGCCTGGGAAGTCAGCTGCCAAGGTCGAACATGAGGTCCATTCTTGGAGGCCATTCCTAGGCTGATTTTCCAAGGGCCTTGATAAGTGGCAATGCGTCACTTCACCTGCTTGCTGCTTTGCAGATGTGTGTTTCTGAGGCACATCTATGACTCCTGATGTGTGCCGGTATGGGTTAATTTTTCGGTTTGCTTCCTCTGGGTCAATGAGTCTCAAAATTATGTGCATCAGCAGCTCCTGGGAGTTGGTTACAAATTCAGATTTCTAGGCTCAGATATGTCTGGATGGGAGTCCAGGTCATCTCTGGGCCTTATTTTTAGAAATCACTACTATATCAATTGTCATAAAGAAATAGAGATTTCTTTTAGGTTTTTCTTTTCAAATGAATTAGTAAAAAGTAGCATCACTTATCTGAAATACTGGAAAATGACCCAGATAATAATTAAATCTTTACCCAATACAGACAAAACACTGATAGAAGTCACATTAAATTAATTTTGTTCTGCTTAATGATAAAGTTGTGGAGCAATTCTCTTTATTATGCAGGGAACCCTGATTTGGTAAGAGACATACATTTATGAGAGATCTGAAACTCTCTAAGAAAATATTTTATATGTCACCAGGTCATGGCTGTTTCACTAATCACTCATTAGCACTGATGATGAGTGATTTTTTCCCCTTATTTTTTTGTTCATCTGCTAAGCTAATACAGAGTTTCATGGTTGATTTAATTTTTTTCTTTTACTACTGGAAACATTGACTATTTCTTATGCTAATTGGTCACTTATATTTCTGCTTCTTTATATTTTATTGTATATAATTTGCCCATTTTTTTCTTTCCCATGAGGGTAGTAGAATTTTGACTATTGGTTTGAAAGAGGTCTCAATGTATTAAGAATATTAACCCTCTACTATATTTGTTAAAATTTTTTTTACTCTTAGATTTTAAAATGGCATAGCAGACATTGCTAAATAAACCAAGATGGAGTTTTGGAATCATTTTCAGCACATCAATCAGGCTGCAACTATGAAGAGACAAACTTTTTACACAAACTGAAATCACGTATTTACTGTTCCTGTTATATAGTTTTAATTTTTGTGTGTTTTTTTTATTAGATTTGTAATTAAGCAGCATTTTAAAAAATGTGCTTTAAAACAGTGTTGTTAGTTTGGGAATTATTTCTGCATTTAAGTTTAAACAACTCTTTGGAAAATCATTCTGGCCCTGGAGTCTTATGGGATATAAATATTCTGTATCCACTAATTCCAAGCAGCTTAGACATTGCAGGTTTACTTCTCTAGTTTGCTGTGTCTGTTGACCATTGTTTGCTTCTGCTTTTAACAGTGCTGGGTTCCTAGGGTTACCATCCTGGGACTACTTTAAATTAATTTGACCTTCTTTCTTCTGTGTTCTGACAGTGGCAGTTTTTGGATACATAAAACTAAGTTAATCATGTGTAGACATAAAAATTAAAATTCTCAGTTTCAAAACTTAGAGCAAAATTTCAGGCAAGTTTCTAGACCTCTCTGTGCATCTAGACATACTAGCCTCTTTGCTGTTCTTAAAATAACCTGAATCCACTTCAGCATCAAGGCCTTGAACTTCTTATCCCTCCCTCTTAGAAATGACCTTAACCTAGACTTTGCATGCATTGTTCACCCTATCATTTCACTGAAGCCTCTGCTCAAAGTTGACCTCCTTAGAGAGTTTTAAAAAGAATCTCTATTCATGCAGTATTCTGCTTCATTTTTCTTAAAGCTATTTTTCATTACCTAAAAATTCTTATATAATATACAATTTATAACTTATTATATGTTTGCTTTATCTATTTATATACATGTGTTTTATGCATAGTGGTGTCCCCAGATCCTAAAATACTTGTTAAACTAATAAATATACAAGTAAATCTAAAGTAATAAAATTAAATTCTATATAGATCTCTTTTTAAATGCTTCTTATTTTCAAATCTCACCAATGTGAGATAACACCAGCAAAATAGGGGCCTGGACAATAGGTGTGAACATTTTGAATATCTTTGTGCCCTGAAACTCAACCAAATTATGTATAATAATTTAAAAAGCTAATAATAGTTAATATTGTCTTAATAATTTGTTAACATTTACTTGATGTAATCACCAAGATGATTATTAGCCAATGATGCTTTCATTCTTCCTATACATAAAATCTTCCTCAGTTTGATGCTCCAGGCATTAAAAGAGGCTATTGATTATATAATTATAGCCCAATTGTTGCTTTTGTTTAAAAAGAGCTCCCCACTTCCCTCATTTCTTATTGATATAAGCTTTGTTGACCTGATTAATTTCCCAGAAGCAAACTGAAATGTAATACTTGACATTGGGCTTCTGAGGCTACTCAAAGTCTTGCTTTACTCTTTTCATGATTGGCTTTTTAAGCTCATCAAATAGAAATTGATTTCCTAGAATTCCTTAATATTTAGATAACGGTGAAGTGGCTGTGTTTTCTGACAGTTTACTGTTTATCTTTGTTGCATGGGTGTGGGAGGTTGTAGATAAAACTATTGAAGAAATCATCTCTCTCTAAATATATGTGTGTGTATCTATATATGTATATATATACATATATATGCATATATGTCTCCTAGTTCTGCATTTTTATCAGATAATGAATGCTATTACTATTCTAGTCTATGAACTCTATCTCCTTTAGTATTCATTTGTTACTTAATTGTCCTGTGTTAAACGTATTCCCCATGTATCATTTTAACTAGATAGTTCTTTAGGGCAGACGCCATACCTTATTCTTCCTAATTGGTATCCCCAGTGCCTAGTACATCTAAGACAGTGCTGAACATGTGCTAGGCAGTAAACAGTTTTCTTAAGAGTCTGACTTATTTAAGTTTGATCTATAGTTTTGTGTCCCCATGACTCTACCATTACTGCTACTGATATGTTACGGTTCATCATATTAAGTACTTATTTTTGAGTGCTTACTCTCTTCCAGGGTTGTGCCAAATGCTTTCAATACATTTCTTTCTTAACCTGAATGTCACACTGACTTTATGATGGAGGATCATTTTACAGGTGAAGAAACTGAGCCCTACAGAGACCAGCACTGATCACTTAGCCTGTAAATCTTGGTCCAGCTCTGATTTGAATTCAAAGGCTAACTGGCTTCCCTGGACTGAACATCCAGGTCATCTTCCTGAGCAGTGACCCCTGTGCCTCTAACAAGAGCGGAGACCAATAAATAAGGACCTTGATGTGTTCCTTCTTTTCATGGCGACCACCAAGCTGTTCCTCTATCTTCTCTCTTGTTCTTTGTCTTTCATTTGAAACAGAAAAATATTATTTCATATCTTGAGACTGATATGGTATATAAATTAGAAAAATGAATAAAAAGTACAGATACAAATAATAGTATGATCGTGAACATTAATAAAAGCTGATTTGAAAATTAAGTGTTTTCCCCAAACCCTGAGTGATAAGTGAGGAAGAGCTTAGCTTACAGTGGGCCGGTTAAAATTGTTTTAAAAGAATTCTGATTAAAGTTTTACCCTGTTGGACTTTTTCGTGGAAATAACCACAAAATAAGATAAAACAAAAACAACATTAAACATAAACAAAACAAGTAGGCTTCTTTATATCAGTAAACTTATTTAAAATGTTCCTTTTATTGTTGAGTGCAGTGAAATATCTTCGCATTTTTCCAACTGTGTTTTTCCAACCCCAGGGGAAGATCGCTCTGAAGAATGCAGCAAATTATTTTGTATACTACATCCAAGGCTACTGAACCAGAAGAATAAGGACATACTGCTTGTGAGTTCAGCTGGATCAATAGCTCAGCCCTGGGATTTGCTCATCTGCTGGATACTGAATGAAAAGCACTAAGCTGCCAGTTTGTACCATGGATATTTAAGACCCTAGTACAGTCAAGAGACATTTTTCATAAGACAGAAAGCAGCTTACCTGTAAAAATGTTTAGATATATGAGCACACAACATACAGAGACGATGAAATATACTTGCAGATCCTGTAGGAAATTCTCCCTTTCTGCCCTATTACTCAAGAGAAAGAGCACACACACACACACACACACACACACACACACACACACACACAACCCTACATAGAAATATGTATTTGTAGAATGCCTTTATTCCAAAGGCCACAAAGCACTCCACAGACATGATCAAATCCATTCCTGCATCTCCGTGAATAAAAAGTGAGTGTTTGTGATTACCTACTTTTTCCTGCTGCAGAACGTTACACAGCTGGCCAAGCAAGTTCAGGAGGCAGTTTTCTCAATCTCTCACTTTCTTGACTGCACACTTCACCATCGTAGGCCGTCTGGTTGCATACTGTGTGTGCAATTTGATGAGTTATCAAATCAGAGTTCTGACAAGAAATTGTTTCTGTCTACTTTTCTGCCACTCCTAGTTTTTCCTCAATGAGCATCTGTATCGGTCCTGGTATCATAGCAGCAAGATAAGCAAGCAGACCTATTAGATGGGAGGAAAGTAGTGAGAAGATATTAGATCCGGGCTTTCATGCTTAGCTTGAGATCTCTGTGGTTCTGTCACTGTTCTGAACATAAAAGACCCTCCAAAGTCATATTTAGAAACTGCCCTGAGAAAAGGGACAATACAAACAAAGCAATTAAAAAATGGAAAAGTAAAAGTCATCCAGCTAAAAAATAGGTATGCGCTGAGGCAATAAAAAGTTTCTGGCAGTTGGCTGTACTTATTCCCTCTTGTCCGTACTCAGAGTGGAAACATGCAATCCAGAATGATAAGTGAAAGCTTTCAACATCCCATTCAGGCTCAGTTGCCATCTAGAGACTCTAGGAGTCCTTTCCTGGCATGGGGCTCCACCAGGAACTGCAGGGGAAGAGGAGCCACTGCTTCAATCTCTTTATCACTGTAAAGTGGTCCTTGCCTTTGGCGTTTCCCCTGACTTCAGTTTCTGCTTCAAGCAGTGGTGCGGTGACTAAACAGATAGAAATAATGACAAAGGAAAATGTGAAAATATTTGATAAGACAACTCCTTCCACTGCAGTGAAAAGGAAAATTCTGCTTTGATTTCACGATTTATCTGCTCATTTGGCTCAGGACTTTGAGTTTAACCATCAACCAAGTAAGTGAGGAGGGATTTTCTTTTCTGCTTCCTTCCCTCCTTCCTTCCTTTTATCCTCCCTTCCTTCCTCCCCCCCTTCTCTCTCTCTTTTCTTTCAGAAAAATTGTTCTTTGATACTTTTTAGGAAGTGATGAGTGAACATTTGCTATACCTGTGCTGAGAATGTGACCTTGAGTCACTTAAGTGTTGATCTCTCTCTTTACTCAAAATATTCTTTCAAGAAGGAGCACAGCCAAGTGGTCTAAAGTGCAGTTTTACCATATGGTTATTGTATCACAATCTTTGCAATTAATCAAATATAAGTCCAAATTTCTGCTTAACCTGTTAAATTGTATGACCTTGGGTAAATTGCATAATGTCTCCAGGCCTCAAATTTCTCCTCAGTAAATTACTAGTAATAATGTTTATGTCATAAGGTTGTGGTAGGGATTACATTAGATACTGTATATAAATGGCTAAATTCAGTGCCAGGCATCAAGTATGCCCTTAATAATCGGTATATGAGTGGTAATTCTTGATGGTCCAACTTTTTTCTTTTTTTACCACCAATGAAATCTTTCAAATAAGTGGACTGTCAAAAGTTGCTTTGCTTATGGCAAGGGCACATTGATAATGGGTAATATGGCTATTTGCATGGGTTTCTTCTCATACCTACAGTTTATGTTGACTTTTGCATGCTAATTCAGAATGGCATAGTCTTTCTTGATAGGAACCAAAAGATACAAAGGCAAACCAGAATTGAGATGGAAAAGACCAAATTGAAAAGAACCACTAGGAAAGGGGAAGGCCAAAGTGCAATAGAAAAGCCAGTTCTGTGTTGGAGCACACGGTGTGGAGGTTAAAAACAAGGTCTCTAGGCACAGCCAGCTTCCAATTTTCCCTCTGCCACTTACTATTTGTATGGCCATGGGTATGGCCATGGGTAAAGCATTTAACTGCTCTAAATTTTCCCTTTTTTATCCTTCAGAGATATTAGAATATTAACTACTGCAGGGAGTGTTAGAAGAATTAAACAAGGATACTATATCTCAATTAAACCGAGAGCTTTCTTCTTCATCTTCTCTATTGGAATAATATTCCTAAACACCCTGTGTAAGCACGTCATTCACATCATCCAACACTGTAAAATAAAGATGTACATGATATAAACAAATAATGGGCTAAATAAAAAAGTTAAACACTTCTAGGTAAAAAATAAATTATTTAAATAAAATCTTAATGTCTTGTACTCTATTATTTACATAAATTCCCCAAACAAGTGAAGTGTTCAATTTAGCACCAAATCTGAGGGTGCAGATTTCCAGTCCCTAATCACCTGCACATTGTAGTTTTACTAATACAATTTCAAGTCTGTTCAAAACAACTAAACAAAGGTATTTGTAACAACACCCACTTCAACCATCTTTGTTGGCTACTCATGGACTCCTGACTGATATTATTGAGACGTGGGATTGAGATCTTAAGGAACAACCAGCTCACCAACACTACATAAACATTGTTTATTTAAGTGGACAGCAAATCGTGTGAGCTCAAATACTATTTAGACCAGTAAATGTTCTATAAAATAAAGCCTTCTTATCATCCATTCAAATATCTGAGGGGAAAATATTATAAATAATAAAATATTTTAAATGGCATTGCAAATGTTCACCTCAGGCCATACTTAAAGAATGAATACTGGAAATAAGAGTGTTACATATAGACTTTATTATTTTGCTTTATGGATAGCACAGCAGTTTTGTTTTGTTTTTTAATGTAAACTACAGAAAATGGCCATTAGCATTCTAGTGGTCTCTAGGTTACCTGTTGGTTTTGGAAGTGCAAAACGTTTCCATAAAACTGCTGATGTCAGTATAGCTTTCAGGCATAGGAAAGTGGTTACTTGGATCTTACTTTAGTTAAATAAAAAACTTCTTTAATAATAATTTTAGGTTGAGATGGGAAAAAAATTTTCTGCTTGTTCTTCTGTCTCCCTAATTAAACTTCTAATTGAAAACACATTTTTCAAACAAGCAGCAAAATAAAACATGAATATCACATAAAAAGGCTCTTTTTTTATTAGTACAAAACATTGTAATTCTATAGAATTTATTTTGGAAAATTTAAGGCAAATGTTCTGGTTTAGTTTAAACTGGCATCAGATATACCTTCATTGAATGGGGATTGAGAGCATTTGCTTAGCTCAGCTGACATTTAAAATAGATAAGGAAATCCAAAAATAAGTCAAAAAATATTTTATAACATAATGTAACTGGCTTTTCCCAATTCTTTTTACGTAATTTGGTGGGAAAGTGATGAATTGTAAGCATAAATGACTCAAGCGTATATGAGATTTCTGTAGCCATTACAGTACAAACCTTTTCAAAACGTCAGGACCTTGGAATTCAAACATGTATCATGGCTAAAAAAGGTGACGGGAGTTTTTCAACTGGAAATTTTCCCACATGTCAGGACAGTCTTCTATGATTTCATATCCCTGTTCTCATGCTTTATGTATTTTATAAGAAAAGACTTCTCTTCTAAGGTTTGTCTCCCACTTCTCTTATATTTCTACTGCTACAGGAATCGTAGTCTGTCACTGTCACTCTATAAAGATGATATATTTTAATATAAATATTTAACGAGCCATTTTAGAATCATCTACTGAGACCTTTTCCTTCCACCAGTGATGTTCTGTCCTTGATATCGTGGGTAATCATTGGTTAAATAATTTCACCTGTAGCCTGCCTTGACTAATCAAGGTCATTTTAATTGTTGCTACAAAGTCTTGCATGTCCTCCAAGCGGCAGGAAGCCTAAACAAGAAGATGTTTGCGGGAGTTGTTTTCCAGGAATTGGAGTCAGCTGTGTAGAGTTCCAGCTGAGCTGGTTAAGACTGGATAGGACCACCAACCCTCCAACTGGGCATGTGCGAATGTCCTCTCTGTGACCTTTTGACATAAGAGGGCTGAAATTCCACCCTCAGATCGTGCAAAGAGCCTCCAAGTTTGAACGAGCAGAGGCCTGTAGCCTATTACGCATGTGCAGAACGATGATTACCACGCGTTTTTCCAGTCTTCTTTCCCCACGCCCTCCAGCCTCAGACGACCCTGCCCCTTTATTCGATAGCCCATAAATACTCCAGCCTCTTGCCTTGAGGGGTTTGGGGTTGTGAGTTTTTCCCATCTCCTTGCCTGGCTGCTTCATTAATCAACCCGCTGTTTGCTGCAAACCTTGGCGTCTCAGCATTTTGGCTTGCTGAGCTTCAGATGAACGAACCTGCTTCTGCTTCCTGGTCCTGGTGAGTTACTAAAAAGAGGAGGAGCCCCATCCTTCAGACTGTCTGGGGTTTCCATAGTGTCCTATCACGGTTAACCCCCCTCATTTTATGTAGATATTTCTATAAGCCCCTAAGTGGGGAGCCCCTAAGTAGGGAGCCTGATCTCATGTTTTTTTCTTCTCTCTCTAGAACCAAAGTAACTATTTCTTTTGTCTTCCCTTCAGATAGGATCTTGTCTCTTTCTTCTCGCATTCGTTTCTTTGAAATCACCCTCTCTCTCTGGGGTAAAAAATTCTCAAAGCTTAGTGTTAGTAGCAGAAAGTGCACTGATTTCATATTTTCAAAGTCTTATTCCCAGGATATTGTAAGTGTCAGGTGTTGGCATAGGTTCTGGGAAACCAAGATGAAGAAGCACATCCCCTGCCTTCAAAGAGCTGACAGTTTACTGAACAGACAAGATGGGTTGGAAAGCTTCCCCTGCCACTGCTCCCTACCCCAGGGCTTCTGTTTCCAAGAGTATCATCTGAAGTAAGACTTAAAGGAGTTTTCCTAATTTTGCATTCTAGGTAGAGGGGAAAACATCTTCAAAAAGTTCAGAAGATAAAAGAGCATGGGGTGTGGAGGAAGTGAGTCTAGTAGGGCTGGAGCCTAAAGGGTGAGGGAGAAATAATTGGAAATGAGTTTGGATAGTTGGGCAGGGCCCCTTCATGGCATTGTTAGTATGTCGTGGAGCCTATTATCAGGAGCCAATAAAGCATTTGGAGCAGATTAGATTTTTTTTTTTAAATTAAGTACTTCTGCGTTTTTTTTTAATTAATTAATTAATTAATTAATTTTTGGCTATGTTGGGTCTTCGTTTCTGTGCGAGGGCTCTCTCTAGTTGCGGCAAGCGGGGGCCACTCTTCATCGCGGTACGCGGGCCTCTCACTATCGCGGCCTCTCCCGTTGCGGAGCACAGGCTCCAGACGCGCAGGCTCCGTAGTTGTGGCTCACGGGCCCAGTTGCTCCGCGGCATGTGGGATCCTCCCAGACCAGGGCTCGAACCCGTGTCCCCTGCATTGGCAGGCAGATTCTCAACCACTGCGCCACCAGGGAAGTCCCAGATTAGATTTTCACACTGGAAAAATCACCCTAATATTAGAGGAAAAGATGAAGTGAAGGTTGGGGTTCGGTGGGGAGAATTAGGGAGAAAAGGAAGGAGGATACTGAGTAGCCAGTTGTACGCTGATGTCTGTCAAAGGCAGAGCAGATGTTGAACATTTTGGGGAGTGGAATTGATAGATATGGGGGTTGATGAAATGCAGAGGTTAGTCGAGAATAAGGAATAAGGCTGATGTCTGAGTTTCTGGCTCAGGAACTGAGTAAATGCCTTATTTTCCCCTTAAGATTCTGAGTAAGAAAGGAGTTTTGGGGCAGATTTGGTGAAAGAAGAGTAAGATCAAATGAATTTGGCTTTGGAGCTGCAGAATTTGACATGCATGTGGGAGGACCCAGTTGAAATTACTTAAGTTATCAGTTAAATATATAAAGCTGGAGCTTTATACATTTAAAGAAAAGTATTTAAAATTTGTGTGGAGTGGCATACTAAAAATGGCCTGCAGAAGCAGTTCACCCTGGGTGAGGCAATAAAAGGGACCTTGTTTGTAGAACTAAAAATAAAAACAAAACTAATTAAAAGTCAATCTGCACTGATGCTTCAGAATAATGCCAATGAAAAAATGCTCCTCCTTGAAAACATCTTTTGTCTGAGCCCTAAGCAATTGCTGTGGTTACTATCTACTTTATAAAATCATGGTGCACATGCACCAGGAAGACTACAATATTACATTCAGTTTTGGTTGTGGAAATCCAAAATAGAATAAAATTTCTGAAATTGGAAATTAAAATAATCAAGGGTATTATTAGGACAATCCAACAGTATTAGAACACAAGTCTGGGAAGATGAATGCCAAATTGGGGTATAATGGACATATATAAAAATCATATCTATAGATAAATTTGAATTCTATAAATTTTAGTACTACATCAAGGTCTCCATGATCTGATACTTGGTTATCCCTCTGATTTCACTGCCCCCATTGATCACTTCACTCACATTGGCTTTTTCAGTGTTCCTCGTAGCCTGCTGCCTCAAGGTTTCTGCATTTGATCTTCCCTTTGCTTGGAATGCTTCCCGCCCCCCCCCCCGCCCTTCCTCACCCCCCCCGCCCCTCCTCCCCCCCACCCCGTATACTCACAGCTTATTCCTCACTTTCTTCAGGTCCCTTATCAAATATCCTTTTCTTAGGGAGTTTTCTCTTGTTTACGTTACCAAAATCTGTTCCTCCCGTCCCCACCATCCATCTGCTATACTCTTCAGGCGTTTTGCTTTTCCTTACCACTTTTTGTTTTGTAATGTACAATAGATTTTACTTGATTTTTGTTTGTTCCTTTGTTACCATTTCCCCCTAGAATTTAGGAATGAACAGGGGTTTTCTTTTATTGCTGTATCCCAGTTTCTAGAAGGCTCATAGGCATAGAGTAGTTTTGGTACTACTACTACAACCTTTTGAGGCAAGGTTGGTGGAGAGGAAAGTTTGCTTTATTTCGGATGCCAGCAGCCGGGTTGGGGGGAGAGAGCAGACTCCTGTCCAAAGGCCGACTCCCCGCCTGACAATCAGTGGGCAAGAGCTTTTATAGATGGAAGGAGGGCGCTACATGCAGAAACAGCCCAGTCAGCTCTGACAGTCATCTTGAAATTGGTCATGCAGTGGTCTGATCAGTGTCATCTTGATTTAAGTATAGGTAGTCTTGAGTTCCAGGGTTGGTTTGTGTCCATTTCTTAGAGGCAAGTTCTCAGAATTGTGGCAGCTTATGTCATGGCTGTAGCCTGGTCATCATGTAGTTAACGTCTCCCACCTGTTGGGGGTTTCAGTATCTATAAACAGCTCACAGGACATGGCTCAGAATATTATCTATAGCCCTTGAAGAGAAACTAAAGGTCCTTGACTATGCTTAATGACTAAACTATTATTTAGTCTTATTGGACTGTTTTCCTTTGTTCCTGAATTTTCTCACTTCTCTGACTAAGCTTTGGCTAAAGTTTTTCCACAGACAAAAGGCAGGCAGAGGACATGGGGTGGGGAGGGAAGGACCGCAGAGTTCTGCTCTGCTTCAGTTACATAATAAATATGCCTTAAGTAGAGGAAGAATATTACATGATTTGTGAAAGTAGTTTTATAATACAGAATATATTTATGAAAATAATAACAACCACCTTTTGAGGATGGATCCATGTCTTAATTACTTTCACAGTGCCTACCTCAGTTTCTGCACCAAAAAATGCTTGATAAGTAGGGTCCTGGTTTACACCCATGGTCTCAGCATTAATTATTGACACCTCCTTTAATTTTCACAAGGGTCTCAGGACAGTATGGCCCTCTGATTAATAAATTTCTGATGAATGAAATATTAAAAGACTACTCTGGAAAAGTAGAGCTGTTTGAGGTATATCCTACTTTTAAACCATCCCCCCCATCTAATTATGCACTTAACTGAGTGAAGTTTCAAAGAAAATAGCTTAATATGTTCTCCCCCCAACCCCATTCTACTTCCTTTAGCTGTCTTAGTTTTATTTCCATTGAATTTCATAATAGATATATTTTTGGATTGAAGGGTAATTCATTTCCAAAGTATTTACTGAGTTGTCGTAATGTTTTTGTTCCTTTAAGGAGCTCCCAATCTGGTGGTGGTATTCATGGCATTTTAGAGCCAATATTGTAATTTACAAATATAAATGGTTATGAGTTATTTTTAGAAACATTTTGAGAAAAGGGAGAATGCTTTTAATGCAAATAAGAAAAATAAACCTAAAATTAACATAAACTGTAGTCTTCTAAAATAACAATTATGCTCTTATAAGTTATCATAACTCTGCTCTACCATAAAACCCCTATAATCATAACATCCTAGAAATAGCACCCTTAGATTTTGGCATTCATTTGGTCTTTATTTTTATGAATATTTAAAATTTTTACATTTTGTATAAAAATTTTGTATCTTATTTTCACTCATTATAACATAGGTACTTTCACACCACTACATGACACATTATATGATAAACACATAAGTATGTCTATAATTTATATAAATTGCTTAATCCATTACCATAGACATTTATTATTACTTTTAATTATAGAACAGTTTTGTAATAAACATCCCTATGCCTTGGGTTACTTTATATTTTGATTTCCTTTGAGGAAATAAAAAGTAGAATTACAGGGTTTTAGCCAAATTTTTATAGCTCCTGATATGATCTAAAATGTTTGTACTAATTTATAGCATTTACAACAATTTAAGATGTTATACTTATTTCTAAATCTAATCTTCATATTTACTAAATTGTGTGTTATTTTCCCTTCTGTTATTAGAAGGGAGATGAGAAAACTTGCCAAACAGAAGGCCAATAGCTACCATGATGCACATACTTAGTTTTAGTACTTATTGGCCTGGTAATATGAGTTAGTGATTAAATGTCTAGATTTCAGATAAAATTAGAGCCAAATCTCACCTCTGTTTAGTATCTGATAGAATTGTAATTTTATATAAATAATCTCTCTGAACCTAAATGGATATAATTCCTACTTCCTAGGATTGCCACAATGTCTGTACATGTTAGGTACACAAAATATTATAGCTGTTATTAATGAAAGTGAAATTAGACTAAGAAAAAGTGCATTTTTGTTTTTACCTGATGATTTTAATATTTAAAGGTTAAATTTGTTTCTGTATGTTTATTTACTATAATTATACATTCCTCTGATATTATTCAGAACTCTTCATACGTATGTGATAGAAATCATTGCAAAGTGATTTTAAGAAAAATACAATCCACAGGCTCATGTGACCAGTTAACTCATGGGTGGATTTGGATTCCGTGGACTCAGAGACTCACACAGTGTTATCAGGGTGTCTCTCGCTCTCTGGCTTCAGCTCTCACTCTGTCCGGTTCTGCTCCTTATAAAGCGGTCGCATTCTCTCCTGTGCAGACAGAAACCCTCCGTGTGGCTAAGGAACAAGCTCACCACTGGTTCCAGGCTTCCTCTTTCCAACCTAACACAGTGGAAAGAGCTTCTGTCTCCCAACATCCGTTATTAAAATTTCTGGGATTTATCCCTCGCTCCTAATCCCAATCCAGCCAGTTTTCTCAGGAGGAGCCCTAAACCCTAAGGCATCCATTGTATGTAATGAATGAATTTGTCTTTTTTGCTTCCGGAAAGGTGCTCATTTTGTTGCTTGAGTTATTTTCAGAGTTGTCTGGCTCAGATGAGGAACTTGGTTGAGAAAGTCTGGATGCAGGTGTTGTGAATGCCCAGGCCACGGTCAGAGAGAGAACCAGAAATACAAGTTTGGGGAATCGTCTTGGCTACCCAAGAAACTATACCTGCTGCCTATGCTTAGATGATGACATTCCAGAGAACACTGTCTGTGTGCCTGGAAGCACATGGATATGCTGGTCTCCCTGGTGAAGGTTCTCTGTCTCCCAAGGCACTGCCCCAGGCTCTGAAGTGAAGCTGTTAATCATTGCCACCTTCTGGGGCCCAGAGGAAGCAGGGTTAGGCCAAGTGTATTCTTCTGGCTGCATTCCCAGGTCCTCTTCTTGAGCTCTTTATTGAAGTGCCTCAAAAAGTGGGGGGAGAACTTTTTGAAGTGAGAAACTAGTAATATTCTTTTGGTTGCTAGAGTAACATTCACGCTCTGCCACGAAATGTCCCTTGGTGCCACTGTCAGAGCCATAATAAGGCTCGTTTGTCAGTTCCAATGTGACATTTCTTATGTTTCTATATAATGCTTCTTAGGTTACAGTCCTTTGACAATAATCATTGTCAGCGGGATCATCTTGGAAAACAAAGGAAAACAGGAGCATCTGAAGCCCCCCAGTCTGAACCGTTCTATTTGCTCTGAGAAGTGTGTGCCTGCTGAGGTCTGAGCTGGCTGCGACCAGTGTCGTTTTAGTGAGTGACGGTGTTGACTTGCCTCCTGCTATGAAAAAGGCCCAAATATCCCTTCCACTTCCAGGGCTGTTTGGCCTTGATTTCCGTGTGTGTGTGTGTGTCAAGTTTTTGCTCAGAAAGCTATTTCTCCTTTGATTTTGCCTTAAAGGTTACAGGTCACAGTAGGCCAGGTCTGTGAGGATTTTGCTGAACCCTCGGTGAAGAGCAATCATTGCTGTTCAGTTTCCTTCATTGATAGTAACATACATTTTGACAAATAGTATGCTTTAGCCTAAATTATGTGGTCTTGTTTATGCCTTTATCTTATTCTTTAAAAGTCTCAATTTTAGGGTCGTGAAAATCCTAGTAGAAGCTAAGGTCCTCTTTGTCAGCTAGCAGGTAGTAATTTCTAGTTTATTTCTAAATAACGTTTCAGTCTGTGTAGACTGAGAAAAGCAGAAAAAAAAATGAATCCAATAATAAACTTTCTCAAATAATAGATCCTCTTTTCGTGTAGAATATCCAGCTAATTTGGACTAATGCTTTTGTGTGGATATTTAATTATGCAGATAATTACCTTAATTTGCCAATGGAAATACAGCTACACCTAAACGGAGTTAAAAGTTGGGAATGTGGCCCAGTGCTCTTGATTTTGTTTTATTACTTTACTCAGAATATTAGTTTCTTCAATCCTCTATTGTTCTCTGTACACTTTTATTCCAGGCCAATTCATTTTTACAGCCCCATATTGCACCTCTGTGTGAATAAAGTCTAAACTGTGGATAATTTCAATTGTCTTCTCACACATCTATTCTTATCGTTCTAGCTGCCTGCTAGCCATTTCCATTTGACCCATCACAATCTCTAACTCTGTGTACCTAAAATCAAGCTGTTAATCTAAAATCACATTTCATGTTCGACCCTAAAACATCCAGCCTGCCTGCCCTCTCAATGGTACCAATGCTTTCCTTCCAGCTACTATCCCTTTCTCTTCCACCCCTTACAGCAAAATTCTTCAAAGAGTAGTTTATACCCGTAGTTTCCTAGTTCTCTCCTCTCTTGCTCTCCTGAATCAAATCTAACCAGACCTTTGCCTCCACCTTTCCACGGAAACAGCTCTTATCACTGATAACCTCCATATTAAACTCAGTACTCAAATCCCAACTCTCATTTTACTTGAATTATCATCAGCGTTTTCTTGACACATTTTCTTTCTTCGGTTTCCGGTGCAACACACTCTTCTGAAGGTCTGGTATTTTTCTGGCTGATCCTGCACTGTCACCTTTGCTGGCGCCCCATCACCTCCGTCAACAGGTGGGCCTGCCTTGTGGCTCAGTGCTTAGACTTCTCTTTATGTTTATACCCCATATGAACGAAGGTGTTCGCTTTCAGTTTTATGGCTTCAAATATTATGCAAATGTTGGTTACTCTAGACCTATATATCCAGCCTGAAACCCTTCTTTGAACTCCAGACATCTCTACTTGGATGCTTAGTAAACATCTCAAACTTTATATGTTCAGAACTGAGCCTCTGACCCTTCCCCCGTAATTCTGTCTTCCACAGTCTTTTGCATCTCACTAAATCCATTTTTCTAACTATTCAAGCCAAACACCCCAGAGTAATCATTGACTTTTCTTTTCTCTCATAGCCCCAACTCCAATGCATTAATAAATCCTGATGTATTGATATTTACATTCACAATCAGGGCTGCCTACATAATTTGTGAGGCTCTAGTGTAAAATAAAAAATGTGAGACCATTTATTCAATTAAGAATTTCAAGACTATGACAGCAGAGCATTAAACCAAGGGTGGAGTTCCATGAGACTGCCTAAGATGCCTGCCTGTGAAGCCAGTTCACAATATATTTATTCTAACTACTTCTCACCCCTTCCACTCACATGAGATCCAAGCCACCATCACTTTTTCCTAAACTATTTAAATGAGGTCCTACCAGGTCTCCCAGTTCCCCCTCTTGACCCTCTCAAAGTATTCTCAACTGAACAGTCAGAGAGATAATAAAAGATAAATAGGATAATGTCACTCCCTTGCTCAAAACCCTCCAGTGACTGCCATTTCACTCACAATAAAACCTCCATTTCTCTTTCCCCATCCCTCTTTCCACACCTAGGTAACTGCAATATCCTCCCAGTTGCCATAGTACTCTGTCCTGATGTTGATCTCCCTGCATCCCTTAATAAGGCCAGTCTTTATGAAACACTGTTTTTATCACCTCGCTTCATAACACACAATCCTTATCTCCTATCATTTCAACTAAAAACTCCTCTGGCTCTTAAAGCCCTCCACGGTCTACTCCAGCGCTCCAAAAAAAGCCCATTGCCCATTTTTTTTCTCTAAAAAGCTCCATTCACTTTAGTCAAGCCAGGAAGCCAGGCTCAGCTGTCCTCCATATTCACCCATAATCCTGCTGGCATCATTTCCTTTAGTAGGGAGCACATTTTCTTTTCTTTTTTTTTTTTCTCTGTGCTTGTCTTGATCATGCACATCCTCCAAGGCTTACTTTATTTTTTACTTCCTCCCTAAAGCTTTCTCTGACTCTCCCAGTTCTCACTGATTTACCTTGAATTCTAACACCTGTTGAATTTAGATTTTTATATTACCCACTTTAACACAAAGACGTGCTCTCTGGAATTGGTAGCAGGTTGTTTCACCTATAAGCACCTTTTGGGCAGGGTCTGTATCTTTTGCATTATCCACTGCAGTGCTGAGCCCAGGGAGAATGCTCAACATACATTTATCTATTGACTCATTATAGACATGATCTTAGTATCTAATAGTTACTGCCTTATTGAACATATGTATTAACAACAGGCACTAAATATTAAAGAAATCAAAGCAGACCTTTTTGGAGGGTACCAGAGAAGGCACCCATGATACACAGAATAATGAGAGTTACCATTTATTGAGCGCTTGGCAAGCATTCTACTAAGGGTTTTACGAAGTCCTCACAAAACCCTATGAGTTAGATATCATTATTGTTCTCATTTTAGTTATGAGTAACCTGAAATTCAAAGGGTTTAAGGAATTTAAGGGATTAAGGACACAAAGCTAAAAATGGGTTTCAAATACAGCTGGTTTGAGAGCTGAGCCCACCACTGAGCTGAATTGCCTCTCGTATGTCTGTTTACTGTAAAATTTGTAAGGCCCTGGACTACTATAATAATTTCAATACAAAGCTTCCAATATACTTTGCTAAGATACAAATCATATATTTTCTGTATCAGAGAACTATAGAGGCTTTGTACTTTGTTTTGTCAGATATTAGAGAAAAATAGCCAAATATACACCCATTTTCTCAATTATGCCCACTTTATAAATAGCTTTTGGCAACCCGGGGGGCCTATACTGTGAGTGCGTAGTACAATCTTCCAGTCATTCCACCACTGGGACAAGAATTTCAAGGGTCTGCCAGCCTTACAAATTAGTCTCGGAAAGATTTGTTTTCTATAGTTGAGTTTAAAAACATTTTAAATTACATTTCCTACAGTTTGTTTAAAGCTTTTTTTTTTTTCTAGCCTTTCTGAGTTGCAGCTTAATTTTTCACTGTCTCATTTTAATTTCTCTTTCTTTCTGGATTTCATCCTCTCATTCATTATTCTTTGTCTCCTCTCTGTTTCTGGCTTTTCTTCCTGCAGCTGGGCTCTGGTTAGAAGGGGTGGACGCAGCTGCCCAACCGTTTTCACATTCTTCACTGATATGATTTCCTTGAGGTAAAACATCATTTAAGAAGTATTACTCAACAATTAAATGTTTCTGTCCTCCTCAAATTCTCTGTCTGAAAGTCTGCCAGTAAGGCCCTTTGCAGTTGTTTGTATTGGTTTGGATCCCTTCCTGTAATGTACTATTTTATTTATGCTGTACTGCTTTGCCTTTTATGTCATATTTTATTATAGTTCTAATTTCCTCTTTCTATCTAATCTCAACCACTGACTTGGTTCCACTGTTAGCTTTCTTTTTTTTTCAGGGGGAGGGGGTTCGTTGACTACTTTTCACTGCTTTTTAGACTACATGTTTCGTCAACTTGATGGGCCGGTTTTCACAAGGTTTAGGGGTAATTTTGGAGGCAGGAGTTAAAATCCTCCAAGGCTTAGCAAGAGTCTAACTTGTCCACCATGCTCCTGGCTTGAAGCAGGGATCATTTATATTGATATAACTAGTTAAGGACACAAAGTTATGCCCACAAGACAGTGATTTGGGGTAAAATCTGAGACTATATGGTTTGAATGGTGATTCTAAACAGAAGTATCTTCTAATCTTTAGACAGTTATCTTAGACTTTTTCAGAGCAGCACTCTAGTTGAATTTTCTTTCTTAAAAAAATTTATTAATTTTTGGCTGCGTTGGGTCTTCGTTGCTGCGTGGGCTTTCTCTGGTTAGAGTGAGCAGGGCTTCTCATTGTGGTGGCTTCTCTTGTTGCGGAGCACAGGCTCTAGGCATGTGGGCTTCAGTAGTTGCAGCACACGGGCTCAGTAGTTGTGCTGCATGGGCTTAGTTGCTCTGCGGCACGTGGGATCTTCTCGGTCTGGGGCTCAAACCCACATCCCCTGCATTGGCAGGCATGTTCTTAACCACTGCGCCACCAGGGAAACCCTCTAGCTGAGTTTTCAATGGAACCATTAGATATTTAAAAATCTGGTTCTTATTAATTCATTGAATAACCCTTATTCATTATGGCTAGTTTATCTTCAGATAAATAAGGATGTATCAGGGTAGTTGAATCAAATGCTGCCCTTTAACATTTACAGAAGGAAAGGGGAGAAAGTGGATCCAGGAATAATATTAATATATTTAACAACCATGAACATCAGTGATCAGAATGGAAGCCAGTCTCAAGAAGGAGTTGGGTCTTGGAGACTCCTGACATGGTGGTACTTACACCTTGGTTGCTGAATTATTGGGAGACGAGAGTCCCAACAAATGGCACCCGGGGGTGCATGTGGGGTACTTGAGCTAGTAAGGAAGTATGTTAATACTTTACTAAGCAGATACATGTCAATCTTGGGTAAGAGTGTGCTCACAGTTTCAGTTACAGTCATCCCTTTCCAATTTATACAATGTGACAGGTGCACCCATAGAATTGGGATGGCGTGTGATTTTTCATGGCGGTTCCTAGTGAAATGTGTCCTGGTCAAGTTTAGATCTTTTAAAATTGAGGTTCGCAACTCTATGGGAATCAAAGCCTATCTTTGTCTACAGAAGGAAGTCTTCTTATATTTCAAAATGCATTAAACTTGGGATTGTTTTGGTTGTACCAGTTATTAAATGTATTTTTGGGAAAATCACTTAATAACTTTGATTTTCACCCTCCTCTTTTTACGGGTAAAAAGAAGGGAATTGCATAAGATGAGCTCTAAGTTTCTTTTAAGATCTAACATTCTTTAATTCTATTTAAATACCAACAAGAAAAGTTCTTTTGCCTGGCATTTAATAGAGGATTGAATAAAAATTAACTCATCTTTTAGGATGTATAGGAAAAGACACAGTATGACCAACTTCAAGGGCATAAAAACCACCCCAAATAATCATTTATTCACATCTTTCCACAGGTTTCCAACACTCTTTAAAGACTATCTGACTGAAATCTTTTTTTCTCCCTTGATTTGAATACAAAAGCATATTATAACTATGCTTTTTCCCCTATATGTAGCATTAAATTATATTCTGAAACATCACCATAGCTTTCTTGTGTTGAGGGTTCAGAAATCTTCTCTCTGCCTGATGTGGAAGACATAATTTTTAATGTTTATTTCAATTGAAAATGGGTTGAATTTTGTGGAAATTTATTTTTGAGATAGAGTTTGTCATTTCTGGAACCATGCAAAATGAGCTATTTTTTTTTTTTTTTACATGAATGACACCTATGTAGTAAGTCAGAACGATTAATATGTGGTATAAACAGGCTTTACCTCAAAGAAAGAAACATGAAAAGATAATTTCTTCTTAAACCTTAAAAACCACTAAGCAAATAATCTGGATCACACACCAGAATTCTGTTAGCTTTTCATGTGTCCACAGTTCTCTGAAGCACAAAAGCTAAATTGTTTAGGTCACGTGGTTCAACATCCACACTGATGACCTGTTCTACAGACAGCAGCTTTCATCCCTAATGATCACATTTTGATAATGCTCTTATTTAGAAGCTAAATCATGATCTTTCATACAAAACTAAATATATTCCCCTTAAGGTGAAGACTAATATTTTGCCTGTTCTAATTATAGTATCAGTTGTCATGCTATAGGTCCTCTATGACAGACATGCCATTAATGAGGGAAACAGCCATAAGACAATGAGAGCCTTGTTTAAGGTTAGGGTTCAGTATATTTTGATTGACTTTAGGTGTAATCCTTTTTGGTTCCAGTTTAACTGGAGTGTATGTGTTTATTAAAGACTATACAACTAAAGAGTGAAACTAAGAACTGGAACTAGAAACCAGAAAGGGGAATTACAACAGGAAAGATTCAGCATAAAGATTTGGCCATCTACTTACCCATCCACCATTAAAGAAATATTTATTCAGGGCCTTGTATTTTCTAGACAATGTGTTCATTTTTGTGATAGTAAAGGAAAACAGATCTTGATCTCAAAAAATTCACTTTTGGGGTTACATCAAAGATAAATTATAATATACTCAGGTTTGTGAAACTAGAGAAACTTATAGAAAGTACAGTTGATAACAGTAAAAAAAAAAATTATATCTTATATCAGGCAGTCATCTAAGCAATTTATATTTAATCTTTATGATACCATGTATGAGATAGGTACTACAATTATCATTCTCATCTTACAGATTGGAAACTGAAGTACAGGAGGTTATTTGTCCAAAGTCACTCAGTGATTCTGGGTCCATTGAGAGGAATCACTTCTCAGAGGGGAGGTTGAGTCTTCTCAAAGAAGAGATTGATTAGCTTCTGAGAACAGTTACAAAGGACCCTGCATATGGCAACTACTGAGCCAAGTAGCTCCTTCCAAAACCATACCCTATAGAAGGATGGTTCTGTCCAGAGTATGTAGAATATTTTGTACAGAATATGTATTACTTATACTGCTGAACAAGGCTGCAATGGCCACTACTCTTGATATCACATTTCTCTTCCCAGTTATGTGTATGCTACAATGAGTCATTGATTTTTAAAGTCTACTTATTGAAAAGAGCTTACCAGCTGACAAATTTCCCCACTTTTTGATTATCTTAATCAATACTGTGTCAGTCTGGGTATTAGTCAGGTTTTATCTATATCTATATATCTATATCTATATAACTAACATGATATGTATCTATCTATCTATTGAGAGAGAGATTTATTTATCATGAAGAATTAGCTCATGTTAAAGGAGGCTGAGAAGTCCCACAGTCTGCCACCTGCAAGCTGGAGACCCAGGAAAGCCAATGGTATAGTTCCAGCCCAAGCGTGAAGGCCTGAGAACTGGAGCACTGATGGTGTAAGTGCCAGTCCCAAAGCAGGAGAAGACCAATGTCCCATCTCAACAGTCAGGCAGAGAACAACTTCTCCCTTCCTCTGCCTTTTTGTTCTATTCAGGAGCTTAATGGATTGGCTGACACCTACCCACATCGGGGAGGGCAATCTGCTTAACCCAGACAATTGATTCAAATTCTAGTCTCTTCTGAACACACCATCAAAGGCAAACCCAGAAATCATGTTAAATCAAATATCTGGGCACCCTGTGGCCCAGTCAAGTTGACATAAAATTCACCATCCCAAGTACCAATGTGTGAAGTGTCTGATTAGTGCTGGGTTATCAGGGACCCAAAGAGAGAGAAAGGCCCATTGCTGCTGGCAGGGGTGCAGACACTTTAGCTGACAGACCACAGATCCATCTCTGGAGGGTTCCCATTGCCCCATGTTAGAGTTTGCTGGATCCAAGAAGTGCTAGATAAACCTGTCCTGCCAGTCACTCAAGAGAAAAAACATTAAGGAAAATAGTAATTCAGCTGGTATATGTGAAAAAGATTTTTTATAAGGTTTAAAATACTGCACAATCTATTTTCCACCTAAAGTAATTAGGGGGATTATATCCAATTTTGTTGAGAATGCAGGGAAATGAATTCACTTATCACAGTTATAGGACTGTAAATTGGCACAATCTTTTGGAAGGAAAATATGCATATATTTTGACACGATAAGATATAATAGATGTGCACAGAGATAAGCGAACAGTTGTTAATTATAGACACTTTATTGTAAAAAAAAAAAAAAAATTGAAAAGATTTACCTGGTGATAGGGGATTGGCCAGATAAATGATGTTACATCTAAACAATGGGATACTATGTTACATCTAAACAATGGGATACCATTTAAATATCACATTGTGGGAAGATTATTTATTGAAATAGGGAAAACAATACTATTTAGTCTTGAGCAAAAAAAGCAGACTACTAATATATTAGTATATTATTAGTATGTTAAATAATGTTAAATAATATGTTACAATATTATACAGTATACTTTTATAAAGAAAGGTCAGTATATATGTATATAATATAAAATATAAGTGTAAAATTATATATAAATATGTGTACATATATAGACACATTCAAGAAGACTATAATATTTTACTAGTAATGGAATTAGAATTTTAAAAAGTTTCTTCTTTTCTGCATTTAGCATGAGTTGTGAAATTAGGAAAAAGCTAATAATTATTACCTAGATTATTGTTAGGTAGAGAGAAATCCAAATAAAATAAAATAAAATTTATGACATTAAATTGCTTTTTAATTATTATTTTTAATAAACCTGGCCCTTCTCCATATTTGAGCTCCACTTTGCCCACACCATTTACCTGTTCTTGGGCTAATGCCCTTCCTAACTTCTTTGATAAGGATTCCTAACTTCTTTAATAAGGATTATTATGTGTTTTTTTTTTTACTTGTTTTAACTAGTCTACATTTTTTTATCGTCATTTCACATATGAGAAAAGAGCTCATAACTAATAAGGGGCAGTCCTTTTGTGATGGCATTAGTTTCATTTCAGTATGCTCTAGGTCAAAATCAGGCTGAGGCTGGGCCACAGGTGTTGGGCTAGTTGCCATAGTTTCCGCTAAGATTTAAAAAGCATGAGATTTTTCACATATAAAAAGTCAGATATGGGAGTTTTGTTGAAAAACAGGTAGCTCTCACAATGCAGAGTCTGAGTTCCTACCAGACGGTGATGGGCTGGAGACGAGCAGCCGCTATCCTCTGAAAATGGCACACGTGACCCAGCTTGCCATGTCCCACCACTCCACACTTCACACTTGGCTGAAATATCTTGCCTAAATTTATAGGCATCTCAGTTTGCTATCCATATTTGAATCATCCCTATTTTCACCACATTTAAGGATAAGGTTGAAAGAATTGAGTGTTCTTTTTACTATCTTAAGTAAATCATCCAGATGACAATTGAACCTCTAATTTCAGGGTATGGTTCCTTTTTATTTCCCCAAAAAGATGAGGGTGGCAGAGAGAGAGAGGGAGAGAAAACAAAGTGCATAAGAAAGGCATTTGTCAGAGGAAAGCATGAAATGTGAAGGAAACTGGTATTTGTAAGATTTTGTTTCTTCTGGTTTACAACTTTATCAATGCCCGTACAAAATTACTTTATTTGTATCTGAACAGTTCAATATTTATTCAGTTTGTGCTTTAAAGTAAATACTTGAGCCTTTTTTCCCCAACTGCCTTTGTGTATAGGAGCAGAAAAATAATGGAACATTAAAAGGAAGCTAGCTTTGCAAATTTACTGAAATGAAAAACAGAAAAGCAGATTAGCTGGGAGTACTCCAAGGGGGCAATGATGCTGTGGCCTGTCAGGACATTGAGGCATTAACCAATGTGCAATTAAAAAAATAAAACCTGTGAGGAGGCAATGCAGGAGAATAAAAGCCTATTAGAGCGCTCCTAAGAGTTGAGGCTCTTGCCAGCAGAGCCATCTGTCAAGAGATTATGGAGAAGAAAATTTCCGCAGGAATTTTCCCTTGGGACCAGATGAAGTGCCAAGAAAAGGTGTGTGGCATCAGGAGTGAGGACAAACTCTGAGAGTCTTCCGCAGTGCTTATCACAGACAGAGAGGGAACCATCAACCCACTGGGTCTGAGAGAAGAGAAGACAGGGCAGTCTCTGTATTGCTTTTGGCCAGAGAACCTAGGTTGTCTTAACAAGAGGTCATGAAAACCAGTCTCTTTTAAGGTAAGTTAAACTTTGTTGTATTGAATCCTAAAATGTTCCTATGATTCAAGGACAATGAAGTAATATGTTGAACTTTGCATACTAAGGATTCTAATACAAAAATGAATGTGAAGTTTGAGTCAAATTGCAGGAGGTCATCAAAAAATACTTGAGCAAAAATGAGAATGTCATTTTTTTTTTTTTAACTTGAATCTTTGGAGTTTATGAAAATACCCAAGACATTTACTTACATGAAATGTTGTACTAAAATGCTCTTTTCACTTATTTCTTCCAAGTAAATGCTGGGTGATGGACTCATGAGTATTTGCCTCTAGAGAATCCAGTTCATGCCATGCTGTGAAATAATTAAAAACCATACAACCATGAAAGTTACAAGAGTTAATAATAGGGACAAATATTTCATAAAGTTCCTGGAATCATGTCAGGAAAAGATAGTTTAATTTTTAATTCTAAGTAGATCTTAGTTCATTCCCTGACCTATGTTCCCATATAGTACTATTTTGTGTTTTTAACAATATTTATTCCCCATTTTCCTTGTGATTAATTTTATTTTTCTTTCTTTTTTAAGATAAGAAAATATGTTGATTATAAAGTTGAAATAAAAATACCACAGATTTATGGTCTAGATTACAAGATAAACATGCATTTTTTATTTCACGTTTTTTAAGTCAGAAAAAGTTATCTTTTCAAATGACAAGAAAATAAACATGTAAGAAGATAGGTCTCATGCTAATTTAGCAAGTATTTTTAAACCTATAGTACTGATAAGAAATTGTTAATCAGAAATTGGGACTAAATGTAGTTTAATTCAATTTTATATTATCTTGATCAAAATAGAGACATTTCATTTATCACATTGGTTACTTAGAGAAATGGATATGAACAGACATAAATATAAATGCTAAACAGTGGTAAGAAATAATCTTATCTTATGGGAAAGAACACAAAGTCCAAGAAAACAGTGCTAATTCTGAGGGATCACAGTGATCCAGTGTTAATGCTGGCACTGTGCCTATATCAGATTATTGTGTCTAACTGGAGAGAAATTATCTTGTGAATTTAAGTCAAATTATCCTATGAGTTCAATTGTAGTGGAAAATTAATTTTAATAACCCACGTTTTTGAATCTTCCTTTCTCTCTTACAAAAGAACAGTTTTGCCTGAATCATCAGCATATTGTTTACATTCTTTTTTATTTCATTATTTCATTCAATCTTCCGTTCACTTTTTCATTTAACCAGTATTTAGTGAGTGATGTTCAGGTGGAGGGCATTATTGGGCTAGGCATAAAAGTAGTGAATGGACGTGGTCCCTACTCTCAAAAGGCTTACAGTCCAACACATGGCATATAACTTCTCCATTCAGCTTCAAAATAATTTGAAAACCAAAACTTAAATATTACTTCAACAACATGAGGTTAAGACCAACTGAAGTTAAGGCTAACAGAAGTTAAGTGACGGCAATAGGAAGTATCTGTGTTAGTAATATAATTCAAGACTTTCAGTGCATTGATTTTATTTGTACTTCAGTATTAAAAATTTTTTTTTAATTAGTAAGAACTGAAATAAGCATTATTTACTCTGCTCTTGGATTTTCATTAAATATAGTTTGAGGTTCTTTACTTTAGAAAATGTGGAACAGGTTAATTTTACACGCAGAAAAAAGGGAATTCCTGCTCAATAAAAAGTAGACAAAGTATACTGGGATATTGACAAATACTGCATCTCGTTTGTGGTCAAAGTCTTATCTCTGCATCTAGGGATACATCTCTGTATATTAAGTGTATTTGAAATTAGAGATTAGATTCTTACCTGCCATATCCACTTTTGTTCCTAAGATTGATTTGGGGGTATGTGCATTTCAAGCATTTTTGGCAATATTATAATAGTTGGTCCTGAACAAAAGTGATATTTAAGTTTTTGAGTTATGGAGATCCTCTCTGGGATCCTTGCCAGAAATAATGAAGTTCTCGTTTGGATGAGTGGGTCTGGAAACTGTCACCTCAAATAAAATGCATTTTATGATAGAGTGCTATTGCCATATTTTTTCAAAATAATGAAATACTAAGTTTAATAGTCAGTATTTTGATAATGTAACATATGTGCAATAATATGAATATAACATTCTTTTCATAGAGAATGGATTAGTCAAAAGGGAGCAAGTTGGAATCACGTAACCATACAACTGTTAGGAACAAAATCTGGGGCATTAAAATAAAATCATAGTTCAAAGGCCTATGAGTAAAGAGAGCAACTGATTGCTTTTGACTTTTTTTTCTTTCAGATAAAACGTATAGTAGGTTTCTAGTTAAGAGTTTGATGTTTTTAACCCTCATTTATTGGTCACAAAACATGTTCTTATACTATATATTTTAAAATATTTGTCCCTTTTTGTCTCTGCTGAGCACATAGTGGTGGAGGACTCATCATTTTGGAGGCTGCCTGATTATTAAGGGGGTCCTAGTCTCCTCCCCGCCTCACTAGCACCTGATTGCTTTATATCCAGAAAGTGGTAGATCAACTTCTCTTCAGATTCAGTAAATCACGTGAAGTAGTGCGGCATTATCTTTAAGCGTGAGGTGCTAATATCAAACTTGTCGGGTTTCAGTCTTGACTTTTCTAATTACTACTTTGTGAGGGCAAGTCTCTTACCTACTTTTGCCAGCTGTAAAATGGGCATAAAAATGGCACTATTATTATTGTGTGGATCAAGTGAGATAATGTACATACAGTGCTTACCATGTTGTAAACTCTCACAAATATTAGCGATGATGATGGTGATAAGAGTTTGAAGAAATTCAGACCTTCCCAGTGCCTTGCTTGAATTCTTGCACTAGCCTCTAATTGTGTCCAGTCTGTGGTATCTTTATTGCATCCCACGCAAGTTGCCAGACAGCTTTCTCAAAAGCGCAAATCTGATACTATTACTTTCCTAAAGTGGCTCTCCATTACCTTTGGCTAAAGACTCATACTTCCTAGTATGGACTACAAGACGTCTCTCTCACCCTCTCTGCAGTTTCTCACACCTCTGAGTCTTGGCACATACTGGTCCCTCTGCCTGGAACACTTAACTCCTGTTCCTTACCTGGCTAATTTGAACTTAACCTTCAACACTCAGCTAAAGCTGTCAGGAAGACTTTTCTGACCCCACCTTCACCCACCCCTCTTTATCCTCAGGACTGTACATGTTTCTAGTCTGTCAGCTTGTCATTTCCTTCAAAAGACTGTGAACTATTTGAAAACAGGGGCTATATCTTTTTTTCATTAACCCAGAATTCAGTACAATTTCTGTCACATAGAAGACGTATAATAAATGTTAATAGGTTGAATGAATGTTCTGGTGAGCAGGCAAGGAGCAGTGATACTTCTCCTTTTACGACTGTGTTTATCTTCTGGGTACTGATGTCATGCAGGGGTACTGACCTAAACACATGCCTCCACGAAAGGCAAGGCAAGAATGGCCAAAGTACACTCTGTGAACATGCTTTTGCGTCTCTAAAAACAATCTTATTTTATGCTTTTTTGCTGCTGAACTGGAATAAGAGAACCAGATATAGTGCTTTTAATCGGAAACATAATTTTTAAACTGTACATTGACAGTAAAGAATGAATTATTTTTGTTGAAATTTTTGATCAAACTAGTTGGGCCAATGTATCACCAAAGTGTTGGTCAGAAACTTTTGGATCTTTGTTGTTCACCCCTCTCTGTAGAGTTTATTTAATCTTGTGCTTGGAAGTCAAGATTGCAATAGTTCTTAGAATGATTATATCAGTATAGATGTAAAGATGTGGTCTTAGGAAATAAGATTCATATCCTAAAAATACTGTATTAGTCTATTAGTGTTATTAGGAATAAATTCAAAATGTTTATGGAAACAATTGAGCTATTTTATGAGACTCACTCAAATTCTATGTTTTGCTGACATTCTGACAATGAATTGGGATTTTAATGCGATTTGTATATTTTTGAATAAGCAAATAGAGAAGACAGGTACAATCCCTCTCCCTTCTTCAAATGGTGAGCTGCTTCTAGATGCTGCAATTTTGCATTTCCTGCCCTTTGAAATAAACTGTTTTCAATCTGGAGCAAGAGCCTCTATGCCCAGTTTCCTGCCCTTTTCTCTAGCACCCATTAGGGGTCTCTGCCACCGCTGTTGTAACTATTAGAAGAGCAGAAGAGGGCAAATATCTCATCACTGGCATGTGCTCACTGCTGCATTTCTCATTCTGCTGCCAGCTTCCACTCTTCGGCCCCTTCTCTTTCTTGGCACCCATATGGAAGTGACCCTGCTTGGAGTCTCGCTTTCAAGGTTCCATATCTGTAGCACTGTGCAGTGAACCAAGACTCAGCACCAGCTAGTTGCATAGGTCTTGTCCTAATGTGAAACTTGTCAGGTAGCTGGGCTATCTCCAGGGTTTTCTTTGTTGACCCTTAATATGAAAACAAGTTGCTGCCAAGCTGGTTTGGAATGAGAATATCGCAACCCCACACTTAACTGCTCTGAGAATGAGTTATACCAGAGTAATAATGAGTGATAATCGAACTATACTACCTTCTGATGTAAGCATTTAGTTTTCCTTCTATCCTTTACTCCTTATGGTCTACTCAGAAAGGTGCCAAAGGCTATTTTTTTTTTTTTCTTTCAACAATATGGACTGAACGTCTATTATGCCGGCTAATATTTTAAATTAAAATTTTACTCCTTGGGTAAATGAGTCTACATGTGAATTCTCTAATTGCTTCTTTGTGTTTCCAGGACCTGGCATAATCCTTGGCACAGAGTAGATATTTAATCCTTGTGAATACTTGAATGCGATACTAACTAGAGTTGGAGTGCCTAGTACATATAGGCAACTTGGAGAAACGGTGTAGATTCTACTTCACTTTTAGGAAGACAGATGAACTGGCATCAGAAAATAGCTGAGAGACCATTGGATTTCTCTGAGATATTTTCACAAAAGGACAGTCACAGGACGGAGCCCTTAAGGCCCATTATGAGACCTCACAAATCATCCCTTTTTAAAGCCTACTTCTAAGGTTATACAGAAACACAACTGGTGGGGGGGGACCATGGAATCCCATGGACTACAAGTCAACAATGCCTCGGGAAAATATCTAATAAAATACTAATTTTGAAACTGTTTTATGTAGTTGAGAAGTCCAGATTAAAAGAATAACAATTAATCAAATGGAAACTGAATTAATTGACAGATTTCATCTATGTATATAATTCAGTCCCTGTTTCCATTCTTATTTCAATAGCAGTTTCTCTGCTGCCATTCTTCACAACATTGCTGCAATAAACACCTTACTATTGTCTGAGTTCTGCAAAGTTACATACAATATAATTTCTGGTACATGTATGCATGGAATTCCTTTCTTATTACTAACAGTGAACACCATAGAAGTCTACATTTATATAATAGTTTATATTTTATTAGTTATAAATGTTAGCAATGTGAGGGACCTTAGCAGGTCTAAACAAATTTGCTCATTTGATAGATGAGGGAACTGAGTCATAAAGTGATTAACTTATTTTTTTCCCCCATGGAAAAATTAACCAAAAATTGTCATTCAAAGTTATGTTTTCTATTATATGAAAAGTGATTGTCAATGAGACGCTCAAGGTCAAGGTTGATATCTGGCTTTATCTTCTTTTAAAAATGAATTTAATGACTTCATTAAAATCTAGGGATGTATAAAAGGCAGCAATACTATCACTCCATTAACAGAGATTTACTTATCAGGATTTCAAACAAGGAATTCATCAAGCTAAAATTCTTTCCAGAGAACAGAACTGTCCTATATTCAAGGAACATGAGGCCCATATCTTCTGTCATGCCCTTGAAAATTCTGACAACATACTCTAATGTGGCTGCAAGAGGCTGCTCTCTGTCTCAGCTGGCTCAAGGTACAGAAACTCTTTAGAGGGCCAATATGCTCAGAGCATCCTGGCATGTCTGTTCTGAATCAAGCTTCCATATTCCCAAGTTAACCTACCTAGATATCCTTAAGGCTGTTTATCCTTCTAGGTGTCCTTAAGGCTGAGAACTGGCCTTTAGAGGAGAGTCATCTCCCACAGCGGCTCAAGACCCAAGGCTATTCAAGAGAAAAGGCAGAAACAAGTACAGGAAAATAGTGAGTAAAGCTTCGGTACACACTCTACACGTACACACACACACACACACACACACACACACAAGCAGTTTACAGAGAGAGAGAGACATACCATGGCAGTGACTTCTTTATCTTGAATAAAGAACTAAGTTCTTTAAAGAAAAATGGCATAATTAGAATAAAACTGTCTTGACTCAAAGAATCTATGGTCCTGTCAAATTGGCCTTTCTGATCCTTGAACTTGCCAAATTTGTCTTTGTCTCAAGACCTTTGCATCAACTATTCTGCTGCTTGAAATGCTCCCCCTTTATGTTCATGCGACTGACTTCTTGTCATCATTTGTAATTTTCAACTTAAATATCAACCTCAGAGAGACTTTTCCTGACCATTCTAAGAAAGGCAGCATATTACTGCCTGACATCACCCTATTTTAATTCTTTGCATTGCATTATGCTCATCAATATCTAATATTTTTTATTGTTTGCATTAAAATGTGTATTCTATCTTCCCCCTTACCTTGGCATAATATCAGACCCCATGAGGGCAGAATCTTGCTTGTTCCTTTATATTCCTTGGTTGACACATAACAGATACCCAATAAATATTTACTCGGTGGGTAGCTTTTTCAACACCAGAGATTAAAAAGTTGAGTTATAACTGGCGTTTAATAAAAAGTTATTTAACTGAATTTGAGGACTAATAATAGTGGAGGGAATTCCAATAAAGGTATCTCTCTCACAATTTTCTTTGACTTTTTCCTTCCATTTACTAATTTGGGGTGGAATGTCCTTGATAGTTTGCCTTAGATAATGAAAGAAATCAAAATACTTGATACAAGTTTTGGTGAGATTTAGCATTACGCTGAAGTTTGATTTTAAGGCAGAGATGGTTTCTACATATTTCACAATTGATTAAACAGTCAACCAGAATACATTGAAGGGTCAGGTTTATGAGATTCCTTTACTTTGTATTTGTTATGTGTAGGCTTTTAGATGAGGAATATGTTTAGACTAAAAATATCATGCCATTATTTTTATTACAATGCGTGGCACATTGCTGTTCTCTTTAGTTCTGTTACTTATGTTATTTACTTCTATTGAAAAAACAATGACCGAGGAACACCACTAAGTTTAATACAGAGTTTAGTAATGATGGTTTTGTGATGGTAAGCAGAATCAGTGACAAGCCAACTAACTCATTTTCATACAAAACTGAATTATAATTGCCAAATCTTTATTTATTTATTTTTGGGCAAGTCTAGTAATCTTCTAAAATAACCTCAGTTTGATAATATTCTATTAAGAGCACATCAAGAGCACGTTGTGACAACTGATTCCAAAAAGTATTGAGTAATTTACTTTAATATGCTGACAACAAATCTGCACCAATTTATGAGAACACTGGACGCAGATGAAAGCCCAAGAAATGAAAAGGGCATATTTCGGTAACTATAACACACCCCATTATCAAACCTGAGACTGATATTGGCACATACTAAAAAATGTTGCTATCTCTTAATCTGCCACTCCAGCATGTTTCAAAAACTTCTATAACCAATAACTGGGTCTCCCAAAACATACTTCCAGGTCCATTCCCTCACTGCCTAAAACATTCAGTGTGTCTGTGACGTGGTCCTGATGCTGTGGTTTTTGCTTGAGCGTGACGAAAACCATGTGAGATGCCTCTGTCCTCCACTGCATCCTGGACCCTGCTGTCCTGCTGGATTTTGCTGACATCAAACAGAGACCTTAGGGTTCAGAAAGGCTGGGCAGGTGCACCAGACACATCAGAGGCAAATATGTAACAGCACGGAGCATTTCTGCTTGGCTTGTTGGGTTTGACATGCCAAAATAGCCCGGAAGGAATAGTAGTGCCTTTTGAAGTAGCTGAGATGCTTCCCCGATGTCACTTCTCTGAGTTTTAGATCAATGCCTGGAAGATGAATCAGAGCATGTGAGAAGAGTCACCGAGGGGAAATGTGTTGGAAAGCTTGCAGGAGTGAAGCACCCAAGCCCAGAGAAAAGATGGGGTGAGATGTGCAAGCAGGAAAAAAACAAAGGGCTGAGTCATTGGAGGCCTAATTGACAATGGCACAGCTGTGACAACAATTTGCCGGCAGCCTGAGCTGTTTGATGAAAGGGCCTCTGCTTTCCTTGGAACCTCAGAGTTGCAGCGACTCATAGGAACGCACCACTCATGTTTCCAGCTGGCTCAGCCTCATAAATACCTAAACTCACAAGATGACATTTTTAATGCTCTGCAATTGCTATTCTGCATTTATATTTATTGCAATTCAACATATCCATTAGTGCATCTATCATTGATAAGTTTGTCACTGCTTCAGGAAAACAGTCCATCATGCTGCATCAATTTCCCTTTACAAGCTATTAATGTACTATAATGCAGCTTACAATATCATGTGGATGTATTTGATTAGAGAGGTGCCAGAGTCAGTCAGGTTGAACTGAGAATTGCAAGAGGACCCAAAATCTTAATTTATTTATTGTAAAGATGAACAGCCTTGGTGCACAGTGAATGTGTTAATATAACAGGTGTATGTTTTTCACCTTCTCAAACAGGCTCTGAAAAGAACAAACTTAAGCAATCTATTTTGACTCAGTTTGAAGCACAGCAGACCTACAATATTTTGTTGACACTTGACATGTTTAGCAGAATCATATTCATGTTTTAATATTTTCTGCATGCAATTAGCAACTTTATTCAGGAAACAATGATGGCATATGAGTCCAGGAGATAGGACCAAATATGGCTTTCTGAAATAAGGTAAATAAAAATATTAAAACTTAGTAAATAAAACAGATTTTCAACACATGACTTGAGATAATTCTGGATGCTATAACAATTTCTGTTAAAAATAAAAACACATCTAAGACCCGACGCAGCCAAAAAAATAAAGGAAATAAATTAAAAATAAATAAATAAAAACAAAAGGCACCTATAGAACAAAAATTCTAAATTGTATAGAAATGAACAGTGCTCATGCGTATGGACTATATTCTTTCATTCTTTCATTCTGCAATTAGGATCTGGCAAATCACTGATGTCCATGGAATCCAGAGGCTGAACTATGTCAGGACAGTCTGAGCTATTTTAACGATTCTGGCCATAGTAAAATGCTTGAGCCACTTTTTAAATCTTATTGTATCAATTGCAGAATGTAAAGGAAGACACATTATGCACTTAAAAAATATGTGAAATATTGGGAAATCTACCCTTGAAAATTGTTTTTCTAGAGGGGTTATACACGGATAAACACTGGAGTCAGGCACATATGCACTTGAACCCTTACTGAGTTACTTTTCAAATGTGAGGCATTGAGCAAGGTAAGAATTTCTTTAAACCTCAGTTTTCTGTATGTTTAATGATGAAGATAAGACCCATGCATAGGATTGTTCTTAGAATTAAATGAGACACAAATTGTGGTACATCCACACAATGAAATACATGTAGTTGTTGGAAAGATTTAGATGGCCCTGTATGGGATGTTACAAAATAATTGCCAAGGGGACTTCCCTGGTGGCGCAGTCATTAAGAATCCGCCTGCCAATGCAGGGGGTACGGGTTCGAGCCCTGGTCCAGGAGGATCCCACATGTCTCGTAGCAACAAAGCCCGTGTGCCACAACTACTGAGCCTGCGCTCTAGAGCCTGTGAGCCACAACTACTGAAGCCCGCGTGCCTAGAGCCCGTGCTCTGCAGCAAGAGAAGCCACCGCAGTGAGAAGCCTGCTCACCGCAATGAAGAGTAGCCCCCGCTCGCTGCTATTAGAGAAAGCCCACACAGCAACAAAGACCCAATGCAGCGAAAAATAAATAAAATAAATAAATTTATTTTAAAAAATTGCCAAGAGCTAGTTAGATTAAAACCATCTAACATTAAAGTATTTTAGATTTTATGTTAAAATATATATAACATATATGCACTGAAAGATTTTGGTGGGATATCCAAAACGTGGAAATGTGTGATAAGGTAAGGGAAGAGTAAGATTTAATTTTCATATTATGTCCTTTTATACTGTCTGATGTCTTGCTATTTGTTCATATTTTATGATTAAATGCATAGTTTAATTTTTTAAAAGGATGTAATTCATTAAAATGATTAATATTATGTGGCATATGTGAGAGCTCAATAGATGTTGGCTGCCAGTAATAAATGCTCCTTTTCCCCATGAGATGTGATAGAAATTTTGCTTCTGCTCTAATAAGTAATGTAAAGTTTGAGGTTAAATAAGGAGTTGGCATGGGAACAGATGGATTTTCAAAGTTCATGTGATAAATGTCTCCAAGTGTGGGTGCATTGTAAACACAGGAGCACCAATAGTATGAGGGGCTGCTTAGAATGACTGCTAGCCGTTCAAGGGCATCTTTACAAGCATAGTGCACAGGATGAGGAAGGCAGCCCTTCCTCTCTACTCTTCCCAGTCACAGCACTCTGGAACCTTGTGCCCCGAGTGGGTTCCCTATTTTAGGAGAGATGTCACAGGTTCGACTATGTGCAGAGGAAGATGACCAGGACAGCATAGGGAGCAGAGTCCATATCAACATGAATAGTTCATGGAGCTGAGGACCCGGAGAAGTGAATGAAAGGGACCCCTCATAATGACAGTTCAAGGGCTGCCACACAGAAGAGGAATTCAGCTTAATCTCTGTTAGTTCCTGAGGGCAGAACTGGGAGCACTGAGTAGAAGTTTAAAGGAGACATATTTCAGCTTGCAGCTGCAGCTAAACCCCAGCATGTCATGATTTATAGCAGCAAATGCCACCCTAGGCAAGGATAGAATTTTCTGTTAAATTCTGAAAAAATGTACCAAAGCATCTGGATTCTCACAAGGATAAGGTCCCAAACTTAAACTAAATAAATAATCCCTGCAGATACTGCCTTACAAAGGTTAGATACATCCAGTGGATGAACTTGTGTCGGCAGCAGAGCTCCCTGCCCTCCTTAGCTCCATCTCCTCACTGCTTCCAGCAGTATTCAGTAAAGCACATCATCTTCTTGATTCTGCTTTTAGCCCCTTCTCTTCATTCTGGTATCATAGCCTACAGAGTTTAGATACTGGACATTACTGCCTGCTGATGCTGGATTTGTCTCTTTGCCTCCAAAGGGTCCCCTTTTTTTATCCTGTGACCTCATGGTCTTCCATTCATACTTCTGCTGTTGTATTTAGCTTCTGCCTTGCATTAGCATTAGTTGGGCAATACTTGTTTCTACTCACTAAAACAGAAGCTCCTTGAGGGTTGACACTATATTTTTGTGTCCTAGTATCTTAGAAGAAAGTAAGCCTCAGTAGATTGAATCACACCCCTTTATGAAGAGCAAATGGGGGCAATCACAGATTTAAATGTAGATTTAAATGTTTTTAGCAAGCCATCCATCACCTCTGTATGACCATTAGTTTTGCTAGAGATCATCTATCTCTGGTCATGAGCAATGAGGAAATTCAAAGCACACAGTCAGAAGAGGATTTTTAGATAATGATACGTACTCAAACCTGTGTCTCAAATCAAGGAAACCTATAATAAAGACATATATTATTTTTCAAGATTTCTGGGATTGGGCTTATGGATACTTTCAGATTTGTCCATGGATGATTCTCCAAATGTTTTGCAATCATATTTGCATAGGGACGGACCAATATTGTCTTTAACGCTGGAGCAGAGTTCAGGGGTCTACTACTGTGCTAGGTGTCAACTCTGTAGGAAACTCATTATCAGCCTTGGAAGCACCAGTGAGCAGAGGTGAGCCTCCAGAAAGCGCGAGGATACAACACTCTGCTTACTTGGGTAGTCAAACTATTTCGCTAAGAGTAACTGAGTCTTATAGATGCGTCGTGCACCCTTTCAGGTCAGTGGAATCTTATATGCGTCAGGCTTTTCAACACGCAGCATAATTTTTCTCTCTGGCTTTCTGTACCCTGTTCAAAAGTGTACTTGAGAGTCTTAACTCACACAGGTTTCATAAGCACTTCACTTAAAATGAGGAAAGCAGGATAGGATTTTAGCCTAAGCATCAAAAAGAGTGGGGCCTCTGAATCAGGTTCAAATGTTAGAGTGAACTACACTAAATGTTTGCCCTAGATTTCCAAAAATACGGCTCAAATCTGAAAAATCTAGCACATTAAAAATAGTCTGTGTCTCTTAGAAATATTAGTTTTTTTCCAAAACTTCCAAATATTTTAAATTTAAGGAATGAAAAGCAAATGTACTGATGGGGAGGAAAAGACATTACTTTTAAAACATCACGATCAAATTGTTCTCACAATTATTCTCACAGTCTTATAAAAAATTGTTCTGATACTCATTAGACAAATTTAATAAATTGTTTAGTAAGCATCTGCTCTGTGCCAGCCATAGTCCCGACTGCTGCTGGACATACACAGACTAGACACTTCAGTTTAGACTGGGGTGGGGTGGGTGGGCGGGAGCAGAGGCTACAACCTAGGCAACTGACATTTCTTCATGACACTTAGATGAGTTGTAATTTTCACAATCGTGTAACTTTTACAATGTCTATCATCTGAGCTGTGACTCCATGAAGGCAGGAAACTTTTCTGTCTTGTTCTTTAACAAGACAATGTCTAGCACAGTGATGGCGCATGATAGGTGTTCAAGAAATGTTTGCTGAATAGATGAATTAGATGAGCAAATTACTATATTTCAAAATAGAGTGATAGAAGTATTATGAGAGAAGTACCCACAAAGCACTGGGATTCAAAGAGAGACATCTTTGGTGAGATGAGATGAGAATTAGTGTATGTGTCATTTGAGATATCCATTAAATATTTGTGTTACATGTGCAGGAACTTGATCAGATTGAGATGCTGCACCCACCTTCATCCCGATTCTAAAATGAAGGTTTTACATTCCAGTCCCTAAAATGTCTCAGAGGGTGGGGGAGGGATATATAAAAGACAATGCTTTATTGTTACCTCAACTTGAACCTGCCTGCAGAGCCTGCTCAGGCATTGTCACTGTCCTTCCTAACCACGGGGAGAGGGAGCGATCTTTGCTTGTGTTTACGGATGACAGAGCTGAAGGTATTTCAAGCCACGTGCATGAGTGCAGACCACAAGATCAACGGAGGCCTGCAGAGAGTTCCACAGGCACTGTGTGAATGACTTAGTCCTTCCTGGCCTAGGAGCTGCTGGTGGAGAATGCTTTTGCTGTCAGCAGTCCCGCTTGCACGTTCACTCTTGCGCCGTGTGACATTATTTCTCTCGTGCGAGCCACCCCCATCTTGCCCACAGGCACTCCCGTCGCTGCCCGGAAAATGACAGCTTTTCCACTTTGCCTCCAGTGGTGGCTCACAGCATCCCCACCACTTGTGATCAACAGCTTTAGCTCCCCTTTCCGCTGTTCCTTTAGCATCTGTCTCTGTTGGTCCTCCTCACACTCTTAGTCTGGCAGCCTTTGGTGGCAACAGGCCTGGCCTTGATGTCAGCTGGCTTGCAGAGTAGGAACTCAGCATTGATGACTCCATCTTGTCATGTGAGTTTACACACAATTTATCTGAGAAAATAAACACAAGAGATCCTGAGCTGGGGTGTGACTCTGGAAGTGTGCCACTCTCTTTGCAGGGCTGGGCCAATCAAGAAATTTGGGGACAATTCCATTAGCTAAGTTAGTAGTTTGGTATCCTGTGTATCAGTGCATCCTTTGAAAGGATCTCATCAGGTCTGAATTGCCTATAGATATGCTGAATATATGCTAATCCTCTAACGCCTGTAGACTTCTGATTTAGGGATCATCAGTACCATGTAGGTTTCACTATCCATGATTACAGATTAATTCTTCCTTTTGAAGATTAATCAATATATATTGATGGCCTTTGAACTTTAGATGTTCACAACCTAATGATATGAAAATCAGAAACATAGTACCACTAAAAGCCAGAGTGTCTAATAATATTGGCTGAAGTTATATACAGATACACATATGTATTTTATATTATATTTAAAATTTTCTTTAAAATTCTCATTTTATAATTCCTAATGACCACTTATGGATTAAATCCCCTTTCAGTCATAATGAGCAGTTAATAATTATTGTTGGAAAGTGAAGTTTTTGATTATAAAGATCAGGACTACACATTTTTCCAGAGAATTTTAAAATTCTCTCAATTTTCTCTTTTTTTTCTACCTGAATTCAATAACGTGGGTGAAGTATTTAGTTGTTTGGTGACTGACAATTGTAGTTGTTTTGTATGTTAAGATATGTTCAGCTTGGGTAAGAGTCGGTGTTAAGCCCAAATGCCAGCTTTTGATTTATTTCACTAAGCCACGCTTTCTCTTTAGTATCAAACTATTAACATATGTAAAATTGTGAAAAAGGCTAAATATGCAGTATTTTCATCTACTTAAAGTTCTTCCTCTGACCTGGTATTGCATGTCTTATATTAGCCAGGCCTCTTTTGGTTTTAAGTCCAGTGGATCCTCATTTAATATACCTCCACTTAACCACTTCTCTAGATTAACAGAAGCCCTCTATTCCCCTATAAAATGCACTAATGCTAAATGCAAGTGTTAGATGGTTATTCTCTATCCTACTTGAGCACTTTTTCTCCTGCTGGTGAGCTGAATGCTTAATAAGAGTAAGGGATGTTTGTTTTGTTTTCAAACATGTTTATGCCTGTTATAGTATTATAATCTATAATTTAATATCTGTTTCCTGATGAATTAGTGAGAAAGAGAGTTGTGGGTGCTGAAACTAAATCAAATACTTGGGAAAACTTGATAAGGGCAAATCATTAAAACAATATTGCTCAGGAATCACATATTGTAAGACAATTGTGAATCAGGAAAAAATCTGTAAAATTTGGAATGATTACGTACCCAGATTGCTTTACCATTGGCTTAAAACCCCCATGTTACTTTGAAGAAGTTTAAATTAGAAATCACAGTTATCGATTTTGGCTGTGGTTTGTACAAGGATAACAGTGAAAACTCCAATCAGCAGATCTAAAAATAATTGGAAAATATGTATACAGTTTATATCTTAAGTTAAAATAAAGGGTTTGAAGTATCCATCACCTTTATGATTTCCCACTTGCAGAACTTTTTCAACTTACCAACCATCTCCTGGTCTAGATCCTTTTGGAAAATGGTTTCTTCCTCCAGCAGCAAAAACTGGCTCTAGCTAGGTGACTAACTGGGATAATACTAGGGGTCTTATTGACTCCCAGAATGAGCTGCCCCAGGACCCTGGGTGGGGAGGCAGCAGGGACGCTCTGGGAGCTCAGAGGCAGGAGTTTGGTTTGTGGCTTCATCTCCCACTTACTTCTGCTCACGTCAGCCCTGACACATCTCAGTCTGTGTCTCTAGATTTTAAATTTCAAGTTTCTGGGAAAGAGAAGCTGATTCTACCAGCTTGGATCAGCTACCCTTGAAGTAATCACCTATCATGAATCAATCATCTGTATTCCAGAGAAAGAGACTGGTTTTACGGTCATGAATCAAAAAACCATTTTTGGAAAGAGAACCATTGTGAATCATGCACCTGCCCCCAAGAAGGATGTACTTTGCCCTTAAAATCGATTGTTTGAGAATTAGAAAAAAATGGAAAGAAGTTTAGTGATAAATATATAATGAGGATGAGGAATTTTATCCACCAGAATTCTGGGGAGCTGATCCCAGAGCTCAGAGAGCTTGGAGCTGTGGATCAGGGTATAATTCCTGAAGACATGGCAGGCAGAGAGGGCCACATGTAGGAACAGTGGGACTTTCTGAGGGGTAGGGCATGAGCAACAAGGGTCTTAAAGGAGGAAACCAAAGGGAGAGCAATATGATGCTGAGTGGTTAGTGAGAAGGGGAGGGGTATAGGAGAGGGGGAGAGAGAGGGAGGGAGGGAGGGAAGGAGAGAGAGAGATCTTGACATCTGTCTCCTCCATGGGATATTGGGGAGAGAAAAGATCTAAAGCATCTTACAGAACATTTGCAGGGTGAAGCACCACATAAATACCTGCACCCTCCACTTCAAGAAAACCAAAATAAAGGTCGACATTATTTTTTAAAGATTTTGTTGTTGGAATGGACGAGCAAAAGCAGGTCTCAACAAGGCAGCCAATAATTATTCACACTAAAATATCCACAATGAAGTACACATTGGCTACAGTATTTTAGGCTCAGTTTTGCTTTTGGAACTCATTCCTGTTCTTCTCTCCTCAGAGGAAAAGAGTTATATCTAAACACATTCATTCCATTTATAGCAAAATAGAAAATTAGAAACTCAGGTTCTAGTCTTGGTTTCCCCAATTAATAGGCCTATAAACTAGTATTTCTAATCATTTTTCTGACTCATAAAATGTGGTTGATGGATATGAATACCAAGTAAGCGACATGTACAAATGTGTGCAATACAAAAGCCAAGTATTATTCCAGCTTGAAATTATTAATGGCTAATTGCTCATATACTCTTATTCATTATGAAACCTAGAATCCTAGAAAGGTAGAGATAGAATAAAGCAAATACCAATAAGGAGCCTTTGCCTTTTCTCTCCTCCACTTTATTATTTCTTCTGGAAGATCACAAATATCACTCTTCTTTTTTTTTCCCTCTGGCTTCCCCAGCACATTCAGATTTTCTGGAGTTCTTCCCCCCAACACCTCCAGACTATGACACAGATTCCCAGTTCTCTTCCTCCACGACCCTGAAACCAATGCAAAGGCCCTTTGGTTTTCAAGGATTTCCTAAGAAGGGCTGCCTGGACATAAACACCAAATCAAAAATTACACACATTAGAGAAGTTACCAGTTCTCCAGATACATCAATATATTTTCCGCATATTCGACCCGGGACCATAAAGGACGTGTATGTGTGACTGGCCCTTCACAATTGTCCATTATCCCCTCCCAAATTTTAAGGTCTAGGGTATGGTATGTTTTATTTCTTTATCTTGGGTAGTACTCCCTAAGATTTTTTTTTTAATTTATTTTATTTTATTTATTTTTTGCATCTTTATTGGAGTATAATTGCTTTTACAATGGTGTGTTAGTTTCTGCTTTATAACAGAGAATCAGCTATACATATACATATATCCCCATATCCCCTCCCTCTTGTGTCTCCCTCCCACTCTCCCTATCCCACCCCTCTAGGTAGTCACAAAGCACCCAGCTGATCTCCCTGTGCTATGAGGTTGCTTCCCACTAGCTAGCTATTTTACATTTGGTAGTGTATATACGTCCATGCCACTCTCTCACTTCATCTCTGCTTACCCTTCCCCCTCCCTGTCTCCTCAGGTCCACTCTGTACATCTGCGTCTTTATTCCTGTCCTGCCCCTAGGTTCTTCAGACCATTTTTTTTTTTTTTTTTTTTTTAGATTCCATACATATGTGTTAGCATACGGTATTTGTTTTTCTCTTTCTGACTTACTTCAGTCTGTATGACAGACTCTAGGTCCCTCCACCTCACTACAAATAACTCAGTTTTGTTTCTTTTTATGGCTGAGTAATATTCCATTGTATATATGTGCCACATCTTTATCCATTCATCTGTTGATGGACACTTAGGTTGCTTCCATGTCCTAACTGTTGTAAATAGTGCTGCAGTGAACATTGTGGTACATAACTCTTTTTGAATTATGGTTTTCTCGGGGTATATGCCCAGAAGTGGGACTGCTGGGTCGTATGGTAGTTCTATTTTTAGTTTTTTAAGGGACCTCCATACTGTTCTCCATAGTGGCTGTATCAATTTACATTCCCACCAACAGTGCAAGAGGGTTCCCTTTTCTCCACACCCTCTCCAGCATTTATTGTTTGTAGATTTTTTGATGAGGGCCATTCTGACCCGTGTGAGGTGGTACCTCCTTGTAGTTTTGATTTACATTTCTCTAATGATTAGTGATGTTGAGCATCCTTTCGTGTGTTTGTTGGCTATCTGTATATCTTCTTTGGAGAAATGTCTATTTAGGTCTTCTGCCCATTTTGGATTGGATTGTTTGTTTTTCTAATATTGAGCTGCATGAGCTGCTTATAAATTTTGAAGATTAATCCTTTTTCAGTTGATTCATTTGCAAGTATTTTCTCCCATTCTGAGGGTTGTCTTTTCATCTAGTTTATGGTTTCTTTTGCTGTGCAAAAGCTTTTAAGTTTCATTAGGTCCCGTTTGTTTATTTTTGTTTTTATTTCCATTTCTCTAGGAGGTGGGTCAAAAAGGATCTTGCCGTGATTTATGTCATAGAGTGTTCTGCGTCTGTTTTCCTCTAAGAGTTTTATAGTGTCTGGCCTTACATTTAGGTCTTTAATCCATTTTGAGTTTATTTTTGTGTATGGTGTTAGGGAGTGTTCTAATTTCATTCTGTTACATGTAGCTGTCCAGTTTTCCCAGCACCACTTATTGAAGAGGCTGTCTTTTCTCCATTGTATATTCTTGCCTCCTTTATCAAAAATAAGGTGACCGTATGTGCGTGGGTTTATCTCTGGGTTTCTATCCTGTTCCATTGATCTATATTTCTGTTTTTGTGCCAGTACCATACTGTCTTGATTACTGTAGCTTTGTAGTATAGTCTGAAGTCAGGGAGCCTGATTCCTCCAGCTCCATTTTTCTTTCTCAAGATTGCTTTGGCTATTCGGGGTCTTTTGTGTTTCCATACAAATTGTGAAATTATTTGCTCTAGTTCTGTGAAAAATGTCATTGGTAGTTTGATAGGGATTGCATTGAATCTGTAGATTGCTTTGGGTAGTATAGTCATTTTCACAATTTTAACTCTTCCAATCCAAGAACATGGTATATCTCTCCATCTATTTGTATCATCTTTAATTTCTTTCATCAGTGTCTTATAGTTTTCTGCATACAGGTCTTTTGTCTCCACAGGTAGGTTTATTCTGAGGTATTTTATTCTTTTTGTTGCAGTGGTAAATGGGAGTGTTTCCTTAATTCCTCTTTCAGATTTTTCATCATTAGTGTATAGGAATGCAAGAGATTTCTGTGCATTAATTTTGTATGCTGCTACTTTCCCAAATTCATTGATTAGCTCTAGTAGTTTTCTGGTAGCATCTTTAGGTTTTTCTGTGTATAGTATCATGTCAAATGAAAACAGTGACAGCTTTACTTCTTCTTCTCCAATTTGGATTCTTTTTATTTCTTTTTCTTCTCTGATTGCTGTGGCTAAAACTTCCAAAACTATGTTGAATAATAGTCGTGAGAGTGGACAACCTTGTCTTGTTCCTGATCTTAGAGGAAATGGTTTCAGTTTTTCACCATTGAGAATGATGTTGGCTGTGGGTTTGTTACATATGGCCTTTATTATGTTGAGGCAGGTTCCCTCTATGTCTACTTTCTGGAGAGTTTTTTATCATAAATTGGTGTTGAATTTTGTTGAAAGCTTTTTCTGCATCTATTGAGATTATCATATGGTGTTTCTCCTTCAATTTGTTAATATGGTGTATCACATTGACTGATTTGCATATACTGAAGAATCCTTGCATTCCTGGGATAAACCCCACTTGATCATGGTGTATGATCCTTTTAATGTGCTGTTGGATTCTGTTTGCTAGTATTTTGTTGAGGATTTTTGCATCTATGTTCATCAGTGATATTGTCGTGTAGATTTCTTTCCTTGTGACGTCTTTGTCTGGTTTTGGTATCAGGGTGATGGTGGCCTCGTAGAATGTGTTTGGGAGTGTTTCTCCCTTTGCTATATATTGGAAGAGTTTGAGAAGGATAGGTTTTAGTTCTTCTCTAAATGTTTGATAGAATTCGCCTGTGAAGCCGTCTGGTCCTGGGCATTTGTTGGAAGCTTTTTAATCACAGTTTCCATTTCAGTGCTTGTGATTGGCTGGTTTATATTTTCTACTTCTTCCTAGTTCAGTCTTGGAAGGTTGTGCTTTTCTAAGAAGTTGTCCATTTCTTCCAGGTTGTCCGTTTTATTGGCATATAGTTGCTTGTAGTAAGCTCTCATAATCCTTTGTATTTCTGCAGTGTCAGTTGTTATTTCTCCTTTTTCATTTATGATTCTATTGATTTGAGTCTTCTCTCTTTTTTCCTTGATGAGTCTGGCTAATGGTTTATCAATTTTGTTTATCTTCTCAAAGAACCAGCTTTTAATTTTATTGATTTTTGCTATTGTTTTCTTCATTTCTTTCTCAGTTATTTCTGGTCTGATATTTATGATTTCTTTTCTTCTGCTAACTTTGGGGTTTTTTATTGTTCTTTCTCTAATTGCTTTAGGTGTAAGGTTAGGTTGTTTATTTGAGATGTTTCTTGTTTCTTGAGGTAGGCTTGTATTGCTATAAACTTCCCTCTTAGAACTGCTTTTGCTACGTCCTATAGGTTTTGGGTCTTCGCATTTTCATTGTCACTTGTTTCTAGGTATTTTTTGATTTCCTCTTTGATTTCTTCAATGATCTCTTGGTTATTTAGTAGTGTATTGTTTAGCCTCCATGTGTTTGTATTTTTTACAGATTTTTTCCTGTAATTGATATCTAGTCTCATAGCGTTGTCATGGGAAAAGATACTTGATATGATTTCAATTTTCTTAAATTTACTGTGGCTTGATTTGTGACCCAAGATATGATCTATCCTGGAGAATGTTCCATGAGCACTTGAGAAGATAATGTATCTGTTGTTTTTGGTTGGAATGTCCTATAAATATCAATGAAGTCCATCTTGTTTAATGTATCATTTAAAGCTTGTGTTTCCTTATTTATTTTCATTTTGGATGATCTGTCCATTGGTGAAAGTGGGGTGTTAAAGTCTCCTACTATTATTGTGTTACTGTCGATTTCCCCTTTTATGGTGTTAGCATTTGCCTTATGTATTGAGGTGCTGCTATGTTGGATGCATAAATACTTACAATTGTTACATCTTCTTTTTGGATTGATCCGTTGATCATTATGTAGTATCCTTCTTTGTCTCTTATAATAGTCTTTATTTTATTTTATTTTATTTTTATTTATTTTTTTTAAATTTTATTTATTTATTTTTTATTGGCTGTGTTGGGTCTTCGTTTCTGTGCGAGGGCTTCCTCTAGTTGCGGCAAGTGGGGGCCACTCTGCATCGCGGTGCACGGGCCTCTCACTATCGCGGTCTCTCTTGTTGTGGAGCACAGGCTCCTGACGCGCAGGCTCAGTAGTTGTGGCACACGGGCTTAGTTGCTCCGCGGCATGTGGGATCTTCCCAGACCAGGGCTCGAACCCGTGTCCCCTGCATTGGCAGGCAGATTCTCAACCACTGCGCCACCAGGGAAGCCCAATAGTCTTTATTTTAAAGGCTATTTTGTCTGATATGAGAATTGCTACTCCAGCTCTCTTTTGATTTCCATTTGCATGGAATATCTTTTTCCATCCTCTCACTTTCAGTCTGTATGTGTCCCTAGGTCTGAAGTTGTCTCTTTAGACAACATCTGTATGGGTCATGTTTTTGTGTCCATTCAGCCAGTCTATGTCTTTTGGTTGGAGCATTTAATCCATTGACATTTAAGGTAGTTATCAATATGTATATTCTTATTACCATTTTCTTAATTGTTTTGGGTTTGTTATTGTAGGTCTTTTCCTTCTCTTGTGTTTCCTGCCTAGAGAAGTTCCTTTAGCATTTCTGTTAAGCTGGTTTGGTGGTGCTGAATTCTCTTAACTTTTGCTCGTCTGTAAAGATTTTAATTTGTCTGTCAAATCTGAATGAGATCCTTTCTGGGTAGAGCAATCTTTGTTGTAGGTTTTTCCCTTTCATCAGTTTAAATATGTCCTCCCACTCCCTTCTGGCTTGCAGAGTGCCTGCTGAAAGATCAGCTGTTAACCTTATGGGGAGTCCCTTGTATGTTATTTGTTGTTTTTCCCTTGCTGCTTTTAATATTTTTTCTTTGTATTTAATTTTTGATAGTTTCATTAATATGTGTCTTGGCGTGTTTCGTGTTAGATTTATCCTGTATGGGACTCTCTGCGCTTCCTGGAGTTGATTGACTATTTCCTTTCCCATATTAGGGAAGTTTTCAACTATAATCTCTTCAAATATTTTCTCAGTCCCTTTCTTTTTCTCTTCTTCTTCTGGGACTCCTATAATTTGAATGTTGGTGTATTTAATGTTGTCCCAGATGTCTCTAAGACTGTTCTCAATTCTTTTCATTCTTGTTTCTTTATTCTGTTCTGCAGTAGTTATTTCTACTATTTTATCTTCCAGGTCACTTATCCGTTCTTGTGCCTCAGGTATTCTGCTATTGATTCCTTCTAGAGAATTTTTAATTTCATTTATTGTGTTGTTCATCATTATTTGTTTGCTCTTTAGTTCTTCTAGGTCCTTGTTAAATGTTTCTTGTATTTTCTCCATTTTATTTCCAAGATTTTGGATCATCTTTACTATCATTACTGTGAATTCTGTTTCAGGTAGACTGCCTATTTCTTCTTCATTTGTTTGGTTTGGTGGTTTTTTACCTTGCTCCTTCATCTGCTGTGTGTTTCTCTGTCTTCTCATTTTGTTTAACTTACTGTGTTTGGGGTCTCCTTTTTTCAGGCTGCAGGTTCATAGTTCCCGTTGTTTTTGGTGTCTGCCCCCAGTCGGTGAGGTTGATTCAGTGAGTTTTGTAGGCTTCCTGGTGGAGGGGACTGGTGCCTGTGTTCTGGTGGATGAGGCTGGATCTTGTCTTTGTGGTGGGCAGGACCATGTCCAGTGGTGTGTTTTGGGGTGTCTGTGACCTTATTATGATTTTAGGCAGCCTCTCAGCTAATGGGTGGGGTTGTGTTCCTGTCTTGCTAGTTTTTTGGCATAGGGTGTCCAGCACTATAGCTTGCTGGTCATTGAGTGGAGCTGAGTCTTAGCGTTGAGATGGAAAAACCTTTGCTGTTTGATATTACATGGAGCCGGGAGGTCTCTAGTGAACCAATGTCTTGAACTCGGCTCTCCCATCTCAGAGGCACAGGTCTGACAGCCGGCTGGAGCACCAAGACCCTGTCAACCACATGGCTCAGAGAAAAGGGAGAAAAAAAGAAAGAAAGAAAGAAAAAGAATAAAATAAAGTTATTAAAATTAAAATATTTTTAAGAATTATTAAAAATAAAAAAATTAGAAAGTAATTAAAAAAAGAAAAAGAAAAAAAGGAAAAAAAGAAGGAAGAGAGCAACCAAACCAAATAACAAATCCACCAATGATAACAAGCGCTAAAATCTATGCTAAAAAAGAAACAAAAAAATGGACAGACAGAACCCTAGGACTAATTGTAAAAGCAAAGCTATACAGACAAAATCACACAAAGAAGCATACACATACACACTCACAAAAAGAGAAGGAAAGAAAAAAATATATATATATTAAAAAAATGAAGAGAGCAACCAAATCAATAAACAAATCTACCAATGATAATAAACTCTAAATACTAAACTAAGATAAATATAAAACCAGAAACAAATTAGATGCAGAAAGCAAACCCCAAGTCTACAGTTGTTCCCAAAGTGCACCGCCTCAATTTTGGGATGATTCGTTGTCTATTCAGGTATTCCAGAGATGCAGGGTGTGTCAAGTTGATTGTGGAGATTTAATCCACTGCTGCTGAGGCTGCACAGAGAGATTCCCTTTCTCTTTTTTGTTCCCACAGCTCCTGGGGTTCAGCTTTGGATTTGGCCCCACCTCTGTTTGTAGGTCGCCTGAGGGTGACTGTTCCCGCCCTGACAGGACAGGGTTAAAGGAGCAGCTGATTAAGGACCTCTGGCTCACTCAGGCCTGGGGGAAGGGAGGGGTATGGAATGTGGGGTGAGTCTGCAGCGGCAGAGGCCAGTGTGACATTGCAGCAGCCTGAGGTACGCCATGTGTTCTCCTGGGGAAGTTGTCCCTGGATTGCGGGGCCCTGGCAGTGGCGGGCTGCACAGGCTCCCGGGAGGGGAGGTGGGGATAGTGACCTGTGCTCACACACAGGCTTCTTGGTGGCAGTGGCAGCAGCCTTAGTGTTTCTTGCCCATCTCTGGTGTATGCGCTGATAGCCGCAGCTCACGCCCGTCTCTGGAGCTCATTTAGGCGGTGTCCTGAATCCCCTCTCCTCGCGCACCCTGAAACAATGGTCTCTTGCCTCTTAGCCAGGTCCAGACTTTTTCCCAGACTACCTCCCAGCTAGCTGTGGTGCACTAGCCGCCTTCAGGCTGTGTTCATGCAGCCAACCCCAGTCCTCTCCCTGGGATCTGACCTCTGCAGCCGGAGCCTCAGCTCCCAGCCCCCACCCGCCCCAGCAGGTGAGCAGATAATCTTCTCAGGCTGGTGAGTGCTGGTTGGCACTGATCCTCTGTGCGGGAATCTCTCTGCTTTGCCCTCCACACCCCTGTTGCTGCGCTCTCCTCCGTGGCTCCAAAGCTTCCCCCCTGCCACCTCCGTCTCCACCAGTGAAGGGGTTTCCTAGTGTGTGGAAACTTTTCCTCCTTCACAGCTCCCTCCAGAGGTTCAGGTCCCGTCCCTATTCTTTTGTCTCTGTTTTTTTCTTTTTTCTGTTGCCCTACCCAGGTACGTGGGGAGTTTCTTGCCTTTTGGGAGGTCTGAGGTCTTCTGCCAGCGTTCAGTAGGTGTTCTGTAGGAGTTGTTCCACATGTAGATGTATTTCTGATGTATTTGTGGGGAGGAAGGTGATCTCCACATCTTACTCCTGTGCCATTTTGAAGGTCTCCGCTGCCTAAGATCTTGATAAGCGTTCTCCAATTCTTGTACAGCAGAACTTGGTTTAAGTAACCTCCTGCTGTCGTCCTCTCCCTGTCCCCACACCCTTTCCATCTATTGGGTAGAACCTTCTCTTTATGGACGATGATCTGAAAAACCTATGAGGACAACACTAAGACATCCCAGGGCACTCAGCATCAAGCAGATCATTTATAAATTAAGGAAACTCTTGACAAGTACCTGCAATTTTAATATTCCTCTGCTTCTCAAAGGAAAAAAAAAATCACCTTAGGTCATTTCAGGCAGATAAAATTTGGGTCTCCTGTATGCATTGGATGAAAAGGGACATGTATGAATTAATTTTTACTGCACTCTACATTGCAAAAATATTATAGCTCTCCATAAACTTAACTCATAAAATGACATTCAGTGTAAGTTATTTCTTTCCAGAGAGATTCCCATGGAATGCCTGTAGTTTTAAAATAGTTCTCATTGTTTATTGAACTACTTAAAAGAAATAAAAAGTGATTATGCTTATGTTTTCTTAAAGAAGAAAAAAGTTAGATTTTAATCTATTCATGTTCTCTCTATGAGAGTATGTTCCAACTGAGAAATGGGAGCAAACAGGAAATAACTTATGATTTTTTTATGTGAAAGGGGAACCATAACCATCACTTCTGTTTGGTTTATAATTTTTCAAGTGTTGCCAACCTTTCATCCCTTCCTGATGGGGCACTTTTTAACTTTCATCATACATAGTTATACAAATGGGTATTAACAGAGGAAAAATTACATGAATTATTTAGGAAAGCCAAGTGCTTTAAGCATTACTGTGAAAAATAACATCCTTATCATTTGTGTATAAAAAGCCAACATTTACTTATTCTGGGTAAAAATAAAATACGTTCTTGTGCCAGTTATTGAAAAAATTATATATGAGATAACATATATGTGTATTATATACTATATGTAGTGGATAAGAATTTTTCTGAAAATATTGTGTCTCTAAATGTATGTCTGAGTGGTATTTAAAGATCATTTTTTAAATTTCTCCATAGAAATTCCTTTCGTACACTATAAATCATTCAAACAACAATCATTAAAGTGCTTTTGAACAGTAAAGTTCTATACCAGTAGTCAGTATTATTATTACTTCTATGGTTTATTTATACCCTCTGCACTGCATTCTACATTTTATGTATTCTTTTATTTGTGAAAATCATTGTCAACACAATGAACTTTCCAAATACCACAAATGATGCTGTTCACAAACACTCTGAGAGAATCATTTAGAATTTTTGAATAATAAAAAATGAAATCATTCTCTATTTGTGCAAGTTCCTAGGGTGTTATGAATGCAATGTGATCTTGGTATTTGCTTATCAAAGGAATGCACTAAAATACTGCAGAAAAGGCCATGGGTCATGACGAACTCCATTTTATTACTCCACTTGACTTTGACTATTAATTCTACATTCCTCTCTCTTCTGTTGTTCTTATTAATGGATTTTAATGATGAGATAAAAATCTTTGTCTAGTGTTTAGCAAAAAAATTGTAGAATTTCAACATGAGTGCAGCTTTATTTTATAGAAGATATTGTGGTTAGTGAATAGTTTGCATTATGATGTTTTCAGATCTTACTAGGAAAATGTAACTCAATGAATAGTTTTCTTACTTGGTGATTACTTATTTTCTTATGTACTCTTCTCATTGAAAATTCAGCAGTATGAATTGAATTCCTATATATGCTTCTAAGGTGGTCCTTTAAAATGACTTTTTCTCTTTTGTTCTTGTATTCTGTTTCTGTATTACTTTGCTCAAGATTCAAATTCCCAGTAAAGAGGATCCAGTTGGCTAAACTTAAGTGAAGAGCTGTAATGAGGTGGTAAGAGGAAAGTTTGAAAGAAGGAGCCAAAACTCCTTCTATCTTCTATAGGTAGGACAGGCACATGGATTTAACCCCCTAAGACTGCACTCGTTAGGGGAAAAGTAATGCCCCAAAGTAACGTGGAGTATGGAAAGCAAAGGGGGAGAGATAATGGTCTCTGTAGTCAGGAAGCCTACATGGAGTGGGTGGAAATTTAGCATAGCCTTGAACAAAGTGTGAGTTCCAGATGGGCATAGAAAGGGAATCAAAATCATTCCAAGAATGGATCGATTTGAATTACTAATATTCAGTTGTTCATTTTCTTATAATCTCATGACAGTGGTACTGATGAATTAAACAATCAATCACAGAGACAATAGCATTACAAACTAGGAGGTGTGTTTGGGTCCCATAAGTAAAGCCACTTTGTAACATGAGTCTTGGTAAAGGTTTCTGGTTTATTTTTACCTGAATTTCACTTGGTCATTGGTAGCCTTACTGTGAAATACTAACACATGTACAACTTTTCATCTTCTTCACAGGGGAACTGACACTACTGTGAGTTTTATTGTTGACTCTGATGCCCTCAGAGGGAGGTTCAAAATATTGCAAATAAGGGATGTGAGAAAATTATTTTCCCCAATCATTTTTCAGTTCAAGTGTTAGCTGTGCCCTTTACGTGTTATGTAACCTTGAGCAAATGTCTTAAATGCTCTGACTCCAATTCCACACATGAATATATAATATTTATATCGATTGTTTGATATACTTATTGAATGTAATAGATTAAAAATTGTTTATAAAATTAAGTATATTGCCAATTACATCTCTTACATTAAGAGAACTGAATGCATCCTGGAATTAAAAAAACCTAACAATTTGAATATTTGATGCCATTTTCTAGGGAAAATGTAACCAAACAGTTCAATATGAGATATACATGCACAGTACAAGAATGAGGTTGAAACTTTAATGTCTCAAAAAATAGCTTTAAATAGTCATCTTTTAAAATTAAAATTATATTCTTAGAAATATGTATAAATGCTATCTCTACTTTCCCCAGTGTTTTGTAGGCCAATAAAAAGACAACTCATTTTCCATCATCAATAAAATCAGATTTCCTAGTTTAAAAAAATAGAACAAATATAGTTCTTTCTCAATTTTCTGTACCAAAGAAGTAATGATGTAGATACTCTAAAATAGCAGGTAATGTAATCAATGCTTATGTTACTGGCTTGACAAACATTGTTTTGAGTACGTTTGTTTTTTTTTTTTTTTAATTACTTAATTAATTAATTTATGGCTGTGTTGGGTCTTCGTTTCTGTGCGAGGGCTTTCTCTAGTTGTGGCAGGCGGGGGCCACTCTTCATCGCGGTGTGCAGGCCTCACTATCGCGGCGTCTCTTGTTGCGGAGCACAAGCTCCAGACGCGCAGGCTCAGTAATTGTGGCTCACGGGCCCAGTTGCTCCGCGGCATGTGGGATCCTCCCAGACCAGGGCTCGAACCCGTGTCCCCTGCATTAGCAGGCAGATTCTCAACCACTGCGCCACTAGGGAAGCCCCTTGAGTACGTTTTAATTTGGGTATTTCTGATCTTTGAGAACCAGCTTTGCATAAGTTGGATCAGTAGCTGATAGCTTGGTTATGTGATATGATTTGAGGGGGCAAATCCTAAAGTATCTCTCTAGTGTCCAAAGTACCTGAAAATCTCACCAAACTTATTGAAAGACCTGGTTAAGAATTAAAACCTTACCTGGGAAGACCAGAAAATTAATTAACTAATGCCCAGAAACATGTATGTTCTTCTCTTCCAGAACCCAACTCCATTTTCCTTTGCTCCTCTCTCAAAAAAAGCCTTCTTCATTCTTTGCCAAATATTCCTGTAATTACCTGACTTTAATTTCTTCTTATTCTGGAACTGGCTCCCCCTTTCTCTCCACTTGTTTTAATTCTGTATCGGCCTCTAAGGTCCAGATTAAACTGTCTTCTGATAAATCCTTCATTATTAACTCAAGTAGAAAGGCATTGTCCTTTCTCTGAACACTTATGAACTTTGTGGTCTGTATGACTCATTTGCCATTTAATCATTTGGTTTTGCCTTGTGACATCTACTCTATTGCATGTTTAGCTTTTTAAAAAATTGTTCTTTTTCCTTTTTCTCCCTCATTTTTCATGTTCAATTCATTCTTCACACAGCATCCACCGTATTCTTCCAAATGTCACTCTCCTATTTAAAACCCATTGTACAACCAATTAGGTCTGTATTCCTACCTTGACTTATGAAAGCCACATGAGTATTCTTTCAAATCACATAGCACAAAGGGCTCTTTCCTACCTTAGGGCTATTGCCAATACTATTGTTGCCTAGAATTCTCTCTGCCTATCTCTTTATGTGGTTGGCTCCTTCTCATTCTTTAGAGCTCCATCTATGTGTTACCTCCTCCATAGTCTTGCTCTGACATTATTATCAAAATCTGATTCTCTCTGGATTCTCTACTTTAGGACCTTATTGCTTTCTTTCATATGTACAGTAATATTTTCCTTATCTTCATAATCTACTCTTCACCATTCTCCACCTTGCCTCTGCCCTGGAGTCTTGCCCTATGAATTGCATCAGTGAACTCCTGCCCTCTGGCTTCAAGTTGGGTTTAGCCAATGAGAGAGGAGATTTAAAAAGCGAGGACTGAGTGCTATAACACTTATTCTTCTGGCTCCCTCCCTTCCAGGTCATCCAATGTTGGCTGTTTCTTAGAAAGTAGATATTGTGTATTTCCATTTTATAGATGAAGAAACAACTCAGAATGGTTAAGAGATATACACAATTACACAGCTACAAGTTGGTAGTGTCAAGATTTAAATTTAAGCACTTTCTCTAAATCACCCTGCCTCATTTGACAATTGAAACAATCACAGTTGATCCAAATTTTATTTCTCAGACCAGTTGTAAACACTAGTCTGAGCTTTATTTCTCTACCTCTTTGCCTCTAAAATCACTGTCTCTTTGACTTAAGCTCACAATAGAGGGTTGGAGGAAAAGTCACCACAGTATTGATACCATGTGTGTTGACCTGTAGAATTCCTATGGAATGTGTTATCAAATGTGCCCAAAATCATCTAGACCTGTGAAAAATAACAAAGAGTGACAAAATTAAAAAAAAACAAACAGTAATAACCATCTTGAAATATATCCTGAAGATAAGTATAAGACATCATAATAATAATAACTTAATTTTAAGAATTATTTGAACTTAATTTTTAGGTCAAGTTAAATAAGATTACTAAAGATCTTTGTATTGAGCTGCATATTTTTTATATCATAACAAGATTGACCAAGCTCTCAATGAGAGAATATTTTTGAAATCATCATGTGATAATACTCTTTATCAGTAGTATTTCTATATTATATTTTGTTAACTGGGAAAAAATTACTATTTGGACTTTATTGAGAGAACAAATCCAAAAGCTAGAATGTAAATTCAGGGAGAATGCAATCCTTACAGGTTTTAAATCTTAGAGATAATCTTGTGGGGAATAATTGTTTAGGCCTTGAAAGTTTGAACGTTTTACATGTTTTGCTAAAACATTATATATCCAATACCTCCACCCTTCCTTCAAAATTGAAGAGCTGTAAGAAAAGGCTCTCATTCTCTTAAGAAGATCCATTAATCTCCTTAAACACAGAAAAGGCAAAAAACATGAAGGATGAGAATGAACCCTAATGTAAATACAGATAAATATGGCAACAGCTGTAGCTGAATAGTTACAGAATTGACTTGAGAAGTGAAACCTCTGTAGTACACACACACACACACACACACACACACACACACACACACAAACACACGCACTTTGGATTTATTTATGAAACAGCATCTTCTAAACATAGAACCTTGCATTGCAGAAAAGGCAATTAAATAGAACAGCATGAGGTTGTCAATCACTTCAACAACTAACAAAAGCATCTACTATCAAAGCAAATAATGTAAATGTGCAAAAAGGTACCTTGCTATCAAAGCAAATAATGTAACCATGCAAAGGCAAAGAATTCTCTGTAGCAAATGTCACCATTTTAATGTTCACCATTTTCATGTATGTTTTTGCATATCCTTGATCCTAGTGTATCAGTTATTCTGCAATTTGATATAGAATTGGCCATTATCTTTTCTTCGAGGAATTGGTCATTGTGTGAAGCTTTTGAGAGAGGTTGGGACTTTCTTTTTCCATCTTCTCTTTCTTTTTTTTTTTTTGTTGCCAGTGTTGTACAAATAAATGGACAGTCACACCTTATCATCACTTAAAGATGCATGTGCATGCTGCAGTTTACTGAAACATGATTGGCTGCTACATAAATCAATCTGATAGAGATCGGTTCCATGAGGAAGAGATAAATCATTAGCCAGAGCTTTTGGAATGTAGTTCATTTTAGATAGTGATTATTGATGATTTAATTTTAGCAGTACATGTACATGCCTAGACCATGATGTTATATAAAATGTTAATGCAGAGGAATATATTCATTTTTAAAGTGAGTATAAAGCAACCAATTAGAAGTTTACATGCAAAACATGTTAATGAAATAGCAGTGTTGGGAAGTCCAAAGTTTTATTTACTAAATAAGTTAGAATGTAGCCTTATTTCTCAGGAAAAATTCTTACATCTTTTCTTTAGACAGCAGCACAAAGAAGTGGCCCCAAACTTCATTTGACTTATCACACCCAGATGACTGAAGCTCAGGAACATTTTAGATGTACATCTTCTGCACCTTGGCCTCCATCTCTACTGTTTTTTGTGCCCTTAGACCCACCACTTCTATTCATTTCAATTTAACAGCATTTAGTGGGAGTCCTCACGAGGAGAGATCTTGTGCTCTGAAATGCAGTTTATTTTCTATCATGTGGGTAAGTAGGGAATGGGGAATGTGTGTTCAGTAGTGCTGACACCAGTAGCTCCAAGTGACAGTGGCATAAGACTGGCAAAGACATATTGAGAGGTAGACCAGCTAGATGGTGCCCAGGACCCCCATCTGCAAGGGACACTAGGACATCATTGGGAAATTAATAAGATGGAAGAATGGAATTTATTAGAAAATTTCCAAGGAAAGTTATACACCTTGTTGGGAGAAATACTTTGAAAGGCTAACTTGGAGTGGGAATGAGCTGGTCAAATAACAATAGCTGGTCACTAAAATATCTTCTCAGAAATGTCTTTGATTTACTGAGTGAAGTATTCAAGTTTGGGTCAGAGGTAAAAGCTGCCACCAACAGGCATCTTCCTTCTTTACCTCATGAGGTCCTGCTTTGAATAAATGTGAACAAATATTTAAAGTATACTGGTTTGCAGGGACACAAAATTATTGCCCTGCCCAAATGCCTGGTATAAGTCTCTGGAGAGTAGGGCAAGTGAAAGCACAATGGCAGTCCTTAGTGAAAGTTTTATTTCACATCTCTGGTCTTTGCCCTTGGCTAACCCAGAGTGAGTCATTCTGGTTTTTTCTAATCAATCTCTAGTCTTTAACAGGCAAATCCATTTCATTGAGGAGATGCAGTATATGAAGTTTGAGATCAGTTTTGCAGTTTTCTTTTCCATCTCTTGCCTCTCCATACACAATCCCTCTAGTCTTTGCTTTTGCCTTGGAAGTGTCATCATCTTTTCTAACTCCTAACAGTTCCTCAGTCTATACAGCCTAAGGTCTGAGCTGATTAACCTGCCAGCTTCTAGAATCCAGTTCTTACCTTGTCCTTTTATACTTGTGACTCTGTAATTCACTTATTTCCCTTATTCTGAGTGATGCCAAGACATTAGGACCTCTCCTTAAATCACACTGGGTACTTCATTTTAGTCATGAACTCCCCAGTGGAACAGGGTACTTAGGTGGATGTCAATATCTGTATGAAAATAAATGCCTAGAATCCAGAAACATCTTGCCTTTATTTTATTTATTTATTTTTTAAACATTTTTATTGGAGTATAATTGCTTTACGCTGTTGTGTTAGTTTCTGATGTGTAACAAAGTGAATCAGCTATGCGTATACATATATCCCCATATCCCCTCCCTCTTGCGTCTCCCTCCCACCCTCCCTATCCCACCCATCTAGGTGGTCACAAAGCACAGAGGTGATCTCCCTGTGCGATGCCGCTGCTTCCCACTAGCTAGCTATTTTACATTTGGTAGTGTATATATGTCAATGCTACTCTCATCTTGCCTTTTAAATCACACAGCTTCCCCCCGCCTACCCCTCCATATCTTGATTAAAATAAGGTAAAGCAAAGATTTTATTCTGATGAGAAAGCTTGAGACATTGGAGATAGAAGCTGGCATATATGCTAATATAAAGTGTTATATTCTTTGCATATCACATCAGATTTCCTCTTAGGAAAATGAATGTTCCCCTATGTGGCAGTCACAGAGGAGGTCAGGGGCTTGATTCCAGATAAGGGAGAAGGAAGCTGGTCAGTGCAACATAGTGTAAGATGGGTGTGTGTGTGTGTGTGTGTGTGTGACATTTAGCAGGAAACCCCTTGGGAAGGTGTACGCATTCTGAGAGGAGTCCTACAAATCTAGTGTCCTGTCTTGTATTTCTTTTCTGTTTCTTTCTGCTATCCCTAAGCCTCCGGCAAAGTTCTGTAAAATACCTCAGCCCGCTGCAGGCTGTGGGGAGTAATGAGACAGGCCCACATCCATACTTAGCACAAAATGGCACGAGGGGGGCAGAAAGAGCGTTTGAGAAGTCAGACTCCGGCAGGAAGAGGTCGCCGGCAGAGGAGTGTGGCAGCAGACAGAGACAGATGGCTGGCTGAGGGGGAAAGGGAAAACGAGCACACATTCTGTAACATATAAGCAAGGTCTGGGATTCTCGGAGTTACTAGGGCACAAGAAACTGCTAAGAGACCCAAGTCCCTCGGGGTGGGGTCTCAGACTATTGTTGTACAGTCATTAAAGGGAAGGGCGACCCCTGGAGGACAGAGCAGCCTACAGCGCCAGCTTCCTTTATTCACCAATTTTTTCATGATGCACTCCTTGGTAAATAATAAAAATGCCCACCCCCTCCTGAAAGGCTAGCTAAGCATTTTGAAAAATGCATTATTTTATTAGACCATCTTATTAGATTAATGTACAGTTAGAGCTAAAAGAATAAATGCAAACTTAGCAGTGTTTATCCTCCCAGGATATCCTCCCAGGCACCTGCTCCTTGATTCTCCTGGTCCAGAGAATTGAGCATCCTTACTCTTCCAGAAGAAACCACGAAGTGTTCCCAATGGCATTAAGTGTCCCCTCACCCCCTCTCCAACCCTCATCCACCACCAAAAAGATGTCTATTTGCTAAAGTAGTGCATGCTGAACTAGCAGCGCATTTGCTAGAGTTAAATGTTTTCTCCTCATAGTCTAGTGAATGAACTTCTTAATGAGATTGGAACGCATTACATACTTCGGCTTCACTGTCAAGCCTCTCGGAGGGGAATTCCGTGTGTAGCGGAGACACGTTCTGTGATGAAACTGTACGGCTAGGAAGTAATGTTTTCAGCTTGATCCCAAGGGCTGTTGGGCTCTGAGGTGTTCATGCTGAAGCAGAGGCGTTGGCAGTCACTCCAGTGAACGGAGAACTGTATCCAGGCCTGGCGGATTATCTTTGAATCTTTGACAAATACGTAAGTCTCTTTTCAAATAACATTCTCAATTTCACCAGTTCAGAAACAGCTTTTGTCTCCTTAAACACAAGTTATGATCCCCAGCTGACTCACAACTTACATACTGATCAAAAGTAGATTTGTTCTATGGCTTGACTACTGAAAAGGTCCGCCTTCTCTCCTTATTCTAATTCATAACAAAATAACTAATATACTGTATTATGCAATTTCGAATGGAAATATTTTCTGAAGAACAAGACAGAAGAATTGTCTGATTGGTTTTTTGATTCAAGTTGGCAAGCTCATCCTACTGAAGTGAAATAAATATTTAGATCATTTAGATTATTTTAAACCTATAATTTTATTTAAAAATTTTTGGTTAGCAGCTACTTAGGCACCAAGTACTCAGATAGTGATGATTGTCCCAGGGTTCAAAAATCAGAGCAAGAAGTTGTCGTTTATTGTGATCTGACTTTATGGAAGTCTCTATGAATGCTACAAACTTTTTCAAGTGATGTTTTACAGAATTGCTTTTAAAAACCCCAGAGGGTAAATAGTATTCTCAGAGTACACAGAAAAATGCTGACCTTGTCAGATTTAGCTGGTGAAAGCCAAGCTGTTTTAAGACTTGGAGGATCAAGGGTCATGGTTATAAACAACACAGATTAAAAAAAAAAAAAAAGGGGGGGGGGAAGAAAGTAAGAAATCTAGAAGGAAAAAAAAAGGATAGTGAGCTGCACCATGAATATAAGTAATAAATACGTTGACCTTGACAAAAAGGGAAGGAGATATTTATGTAAAGATATGAAATAAAACTAAAGCAAAAACACAACCAAAAAAACAAAAAATCTGAGGCCCAAAACTACTTGAGAAAATGTTTCTTAGAGCATATTTAAAGCCGGAAATGAGTCACTTTGACTTCATCTGTTTTTGGTTTCAGAAGGGGAGAAAGGTCAAAGCTTCTTTGTTTTAAGTAAGCTGGTCACTACTTCTGAAGTGTAACATGATAGGGTTCAGGAGCCTTAATGAAACAGGCATTTCCCAGACACCCTGAGCTGTGTGAGAGTCCTTGGCAGCGGCAGGCCAAGAACGGGGCTGCAAAAATGTGTCGTAAACAAAGGCAAAGTGGAGCATGACCCTTTCTTGACTTTCATATCTGGTTGCGTGTTTCTGTAGCCACCTCTAAGGACAATGGAAAGCAGAAATCGGCCATTCCTTTCTCTCTTGTCATACATTACCATGCATTATAGCTCCACAACCAGAACCATTACAGTTCCATTTATACCCAGGCACTAGGTATAGATCTATGCATTTTAAATATTGCCTTGATATAGTGATGTCTTCTGTTTAGCTTAGACAAATAAAAGAAATAAGTTAGGAAACAATTATCATTGCAGGGAACACAAGTACTAACTTCTAACAAATTCTACAGTCCTACTGAATTCAGTATCCTTCCAATGGAAAAGTTAGAGTGTAATATGTCTACAAAAGTAGTGAGGCTGAAGCTGGCTGAGGAGATGGATTTCAAGAAGTAAGCCCAGTCGACTCTGAGCCTGGGAGGCCAAGACAAACTGCCTTCTGCAGCAGGAAGGAGAATATAGCCCTTTCTATGTCTTCATGGGATTTGTCGAGGTGAGGGTGTCTTGACTATGGGGAAGAGGGAGTTTTGGAGGAAAGAAACGAACCCTGAAGACACAGTCAGACACCGAGGATTTCCATAGCCTGTCCTGTGGGGGGCTGGCCTCCCCTTTGCTGTCCTCCTCTACTCCATCTGGAACGTGCTGTTTCATATACACCTCGGGACTATGGCCTGGTTGTTTCTGACTTTGACTTGGCAAACTTTTTCAGGCCTGCTGTATTCCTGGCCTTGTTTCCCAAGAGCAATATATTCACTCTGGGTCATCACTACCATGCCTGTCACCATTTTGCTTAATGGTTGAGGTTTCATGTTTTTGACCTTGGGTTGAACCCGGTAATGAATAACTTCTCTATACTGGCTCAGCGGTTGAATTATCAACGCCTTTCTCGGACAATATGCATGTTTTCAATGATTAGAAATGCAGCCTCCAAGTAAGGAAAGAGGGTGATATTTACATGGGCGGGGCTAAGTAGCAGGATCTGGAGCTGTAGATATTCCAGCATAGATGCCTGTTCACAGAAGTGCTCCAAAGTTGTGTTTAGTATAAGGACAGATCCTATCTAAAATCCTGTAGGGCCTTCCACTCCATCCCTTTAGGAAGGCAGAGAAATGTTTCGCAATCATGACATGCAGTCCTTTATAGTTGATCAAGATGTTTTGTATATATGATCTCACTGGACTCACCCCAATCTTGGGAACTTAGTAGAGAAATTATTATCCTCCAGAATTACTGCACTAGCAGGCAGCAGTTCTGGAACAAAACTCCATGTCCTATTATCTGCCATAGCAGTGCTCTCTCTCCCACTCCATGCTGCTCTCCTGTGGTTATTATGACAAGAGTAAACCCACAGATGCAGAGTGTTACAGTTGTATGAAACTTTAAATATTATCTAATCTAATATTAATGTTAATATTATTATTATTAAAAAGATGAAATTTAGCTCTGAAGAAAAGAAGTGACTCACACAGTATTATTGGTAGAAAACACCATATATCTGATTTCAAATCTTACACACACACACACACACACACACACACACAGGAGAGAGAGAGAGAAAGAAGGGAGATTGAGGCAGAAATTAATAAGGATTAGGTGACAGTAATAAGGAAATGTTCACTGTGGTCATGGTTTCACGGTAGTAAAATTCAGCAAAGCTAGATTCTGATATGAAAAACATCAAAATAATTAGTTTGATTTTTCTTTATACAGAATATGACAAAGGCATGCTCTTAATCAAATTTTAAAAGAAGTTTATAGCTTATAGTTATTTTTATTTATTGAATATCTCCTGACCTATAAGACATTGCTGGTGATGTAAATATGACCAGGACATAATCTCTACTCTCAAAGGACTCTTTGTGTCAGAGGAGTTTTCGGCAGTTTTAAACCATGGCTGCAAACTGTTTGACATTCCTGCCGTTAAAGGTGCGATCTATGTCCCCTGCCCATGAATCTGGGTAGGCTTGTGACTGCTTCAACCAATAATGATGATGCTACATGACTTCTTAGTCATTTAAAGCCATGAACTTGGTGGCCTAAGCTGACATGTAAGAAGTCCAACAATTACCATGAGCCCACCATGCTGGATAAAGAACACGCATACACCTCATGTAGGCATTATTAGCACATCTGCTGAGCCCAATTTTCCCACCAACCCCACCAAGGCACTAGAACGTGAGGAAAGACATCTTTGACCCTCCATACCAGTCCAGCTACCAGCTGAATACCACCAATTACTTTGTCAATGCCCTGCAAAACAGAAGAATCACCTGGCGCAACACCTGTCCAAATTCCTGACGCACAAAAATCAGGAGACATAATAAGATGGTTGTTGTTTTAAACTACTGAGTTTGAGGGTTTGTTATATAGCAATAAATACATAGAACATGGATATAATAAAATTTTAAGGAATTCAGAAAATAGGAGGCATCTGTGTTAAGGGGTAAGAATCAGTCATGAAGCAATTAGAGAGATCAATAAAAGCCAGAAAAATCAAGGAAGTCTTAGGAAAAAGTTAAAATTGAAATGGATCTGGAAGAGGCAACCTAACTTAGTGAGGAGGCAATTAGGGAGAGGAGAACAACATGAAATTTAATGAGCGTCAAAACTGGTGTTAGCAATGATAATGGCAACTACTGTGTTTTTTAGTGCTTACTATGAGCCAAGAACTCCACAAAGTCCTTCATATATGATTTTATTTCATTTATAATGCATATCTTGTAACTTTCAAGATATGCATTATTATGCCTTTGGTACGTGGGAGGAAATAGAACCATTCGCCCAAGGTGACAGGTAGCCTGCGGTGGGACCACGGCTCCAGTGGGATATGTCTGACTCTGAAGTCCATGATTTTAACCCTCGTTTCTATACTGCTCTTCTGAAATCACCTTTCACCAAATGAGAAACATAACCGTATTATACTTATAGCTTAGATAGGACGTTATTCATATGAATAAAATTCTAAATAATTTCTTTAATTTTCTAGGGTGTTAGTAAGTAAATCAAACATGGCATATGTTTTATCTCCTCTTGAGTTCACAATATACATCTGGTGATTAAAATTATTTTATCAATATTTGTGAGAAGCCATTAAAATGTGACTATTTAATAGAACTTTAAAAAAATCCCCTATTTTTCAGTATCACCCTTTTATCAATAGCCTCTTTTCAGATTAAAAAATCCTTTGTTCTAATTGGGACATACCAACATTTCTAAAAGATCTTCTTTTGGGTATTTTCTTTGCAAGTACTGAGAAAATGCCCTCTGCTATGTAGCTGAATGCAGGATTGGTCACTTCGTTGATGGTATTTTAACCCCTATAAGCTATTAAACAAACCTGAAATATGATGAAGGAGCTCAAGTTTTAACACGCTGAAATAAATGAATAATCCAAATCATATTCTTAGCTTTAACTAAAAGAAAACACATGTGAAAAGGTGCAAAGAAATGCAGGAAGATAGGGTTTAAGTGGTCATCTGGTATAGAAAGGGTATCAGGAGATTGAACAGTGTTGTTCTCTCTGATTTAAATTGTCATTAAAAACAGACTCAATCCTGAAGTGATAATCACAAGCTTTAAATCACCTACTCTGAATGTCTCAGAAAGTAGAAACCTCATCTCTCAGGAGGAAAAAGTAAATCAGTACAATGTGCCCACCAAAGAAGGCAACTCTGTGCGGGCAGCAAAGGAGGTTCCCATGCAGTTTCATCTCTTAGGTGGACCAGAGCGTATGGCGTTGCCGTGAGAAAATGTCCATGAACGGAAACAACGCTTCATCCAGAAAGAAGAGATCTTACAACATAGCCAGCAAAGGAGTGCTTCAAAAGTTAACAATGTGAGACACGTACACACACACACACACACACACACACAAACACACACACACACACACACAGTGCCAAAGGTCTGTTTCTCATTAAATTATTAAGAGTATTTGAAAATAGATTAAATGTCTGTCCAAAGAAGTAAAATGGCTGCAGTTGTGTTATTGTTTGACAGCCTGTATATTATAAACATTTTCCTGTCTTTAATTATTTTATTATATGGAAATACCAAAATGTACTAATTTAATCCTCTGTAGTTGGGCATCAGGTTTTCTTTTCCTTCACTAGTATCAAGAACTTACTTGAATATAAGTCTTTGTGCACATTCATAACTTCCTTCTAATACATTCTTAAAAATTAACTTGCTATGTCAAAGAGTGCACATGTTTTTCAGGCATTTCTTGCATAGCACCAATTTGCTTGCCCTAGAGGAAAATCATGCCAATTTATATTTCCATAGACTAGGAGAGTAGTTCTTTCCTTTTACTGAGTATAACAATTTAAGTTTTTTCATTTCAAAAATGTGCAAATTTACTAAGTCTCTTTATTCCACATATTGTTTTTTAATCTTCTAAATGCATTTTTTTCTGATGTATTTTTTAAACCATCAATTGTATCAATATCAATATGTTCCTTAAAGGTTCTCACTTTGTTGTTATGATGTTAGCTAATCGCCTGTAATTTCTTCTAGATTTTTATTGTTTAATTTTAAAAGGATATTTTAATTCACCTAGAAATAATTTTGATGTATAGAATGAGAACAAAAACTAATATCCTTCTACTTAAAAAAAAGTACATTAAAAGCTATATACCCAAATTTAATTTTTGTTCAAAAATCATTATCTTAGGAATCATATTCACACATTCTAATGATACTCAGAACATATTTGTAACTTTTATCTAAAATTGTCTTCAATGTCAGTAGCAACTTCATAAAGCCACATAAACACACCACTCAGGGGTTTATATGTGGCTTTGATTCTGATCAGAAGTGGAACGACTCAGCGTGATCACTTACCTCATTCAGTAGACTTGGCTTTGATTGGCTTTATGCTCTCTCTAAAAATACAATTTGACCTCAATTGATGAAGATTCACCATCACTAAGAATATTTCAAAGGATTTGGACCAGTGGTACCCAAAAATTCACCAAAGAGGACTTCCAAAAATATTCTGAGTAGTGGAATAAATGTCTGTCTTCCTAAAGTAACTAATTTGAAATTGGCAACACTAATTTTGTTGTATCCATTCTGATTTGGTTGTTTGAATTTTGGTTTTCATTATTTAACAATTGTACTCTCCGTATTTTCTCTAAGGATCAGCTTTCTAAGTGACCAACGTTATGTATTAAACATCTCTTGTGCGGTTTCAAAATGTTCATGTACTTGTGGGAAAAACCATTTATATCAAAGCAAGGAAGTGTGTGCGCGCGCATGCACGCGTGTGTTTTAACCAGACTAATTAATTCTAGGACATATGTGGCAAAGTGTCTCACAGAGATAGGATTATGAACAATATTCTTATTAAACATAGATTCTTCTTGTAGTAGATTTAGTAATGAGAAGCACAACAAGCTAAGAACACAAATAATATGTTATGCTAATTAATAAAAGTGTATGTTCCAATAACACACTCTATGGACAGAAACTTTATTTCCAGAAATACCAAACAGAGCATAGGGATATATTCTATGAAGTCAAGAAGGGGAAGAAGTTTTATTTAGAGATGGTAAAGTAGTGCATCTAATTTCTTCCTATTCACCTTTTTTTTCTTCACTGTAAATGCCCGTGGGTGATTCCTGTACCCTGAAGCTACCACAGGTTCTTCCCACTCCTGGGCCCTAAGGTATTTGATTTTGTAATTCTAAAATTGGAATTTTTTAAAAACATTAAGCAATAATTAAACAAGTAAAGCCCCATACATTTGAGAATTCTGGTTATTCTTTTTGAGAAAGGATATAATTGGGAAAGAAGGTGAGGAGGGGATTTATCCTTCAATTATGAAAGGAAGAGTAATGAAATGATTAATTCTTTACCTTTTGGAGTCTACTAACCTTGTGACCTGTAACCTCTTAATTCTTCCCTGGAAGTTCAAGAAGATCTCACAGGCTATTGGGGGTCAAGTTTTTTGCTCAGGGAAGTTTAAGGAGCACCAATGGAAGCCCCCTGGCCATCCCCTCTTCTCTTCCCAGTTCCAGCTTTATTCTGCCCTTTGAAGGATCTTGTGTGCACGTGGGTGGATGTTATAGCCACATGTCCACATTCAAGCTCTGTCCATCTTCCCCAACAGCCACCTCATGGCCACAGCTCGGAACTGACAGCACCACCTCCATGACAGTACCCGCGCAGGTGGTGCTGTCAGTTACTGAAAGAATGGACAAGGAAAGGGCCTCTTCAGGCCCCAGAAGCAAGCTCAGGGCCATTAGAGCAGAGTGTAGAGGGATGGGCTCAGGATCCAGGCGTGTCCTCTTAGCATCATGTCTTCCTCACTGCATGGAGAGTAGCAGGCTGGAGGAAGAGCCCAGAAGAGTTCTCTAAGGCACAGAGCTTGGGACCCTTTCGCCTCAGTCCAACGTGGTAATGATTTCCAGGGACTGGAATCTTGGTTACTCATCTAGTCTTGGTTCCCAAACCAGCACTTTCATTCTGCCATGTTCTTCCCAAAGACTGCAGCTTTTCCTGAGACCTTGATTTTAAAGATTTTGTCTCCATCTTCTCCTGCTGATGACTTGGATTTCTGTCTGTCTGCTCCAGGCTCCTTGAGCATCTTATTAATTAATCCAGAGAGCTAGAATCTCCACTCAGCATCTTTTGAGCATGATCCTCATGCTGACTGCTAGCCTTAACTCACACCATAGCCCCCCTCTGGCTCCTTCTTCTGACCACCTACTGTGCTCTAGTGGGCTTGCCCTCTGCTCTCATTGTCTGGTCTGATCTGGAATCAAGTGAAGCCTCTGTAGAAGAGATTCCGACAAATACACTTGTCCTGGAAAGGACGGCTCCAGGCCTACAGAGAAGTGAGGAAACAGTAGCAACAAGGCACCCAGGAACAGGCCTCTAAAAGACCGTTTTGAATCCATTACCCTTAAGTGATTAAGAGGCCATTTCAAGGAGAGGCCTCATGTCCCTTCTGAACATATGTACAATGATCCTAAAAGGAATCAAGCAGATCTACCTTTAGTGTAGGCCTTACCTCGCAGAAGCATTCTTGCCTTTCTTCTTACAGATGCCTTAATTACTTTAATGGGGATACAGTCTTTCATTCCATAATTTGAGAGAAAAGGCTTAAAATACACAGGCCTGACTATGGTTAGGCATTTGCAGAAACTCATTCACACTAAAGTGTCATCAGTCAATCAATCAGTTAGCAACTATAAATGGCAGACATTAGATCTCTTCCTTTTTTGATGAGCATGTGTAGGGGGAAAGATAGTAGAAAGAAACTTTGAAAAAGCAATGCTTCTGCATACGTGGGTGGAATTACCATTGAGACGAGGAAAGAAGAACATAAATGGAAGGCTGGGAACCTCGAAGACAACACCAAAAACTTCACAGATTCCCTCATCTTCTCATTGCCAGACTGCAGGTAGAATTCAGTCCAATTCAGTTCCACTCTTAGGACCTAGGGTTCAAAGAACATAATCTGTAGAAAATTAACCAGCAATGTGATTATTTTTGAAGAATAATATCACACTACATATTCTGTGGAGGAGAGACAATAGGTATGTTCAACTTACATTTTGAAACCTGAATGCACTGATGTGAAGCAGCCTTTCGTGTTGTGTGGAGTCTGAGGGTGTCGCACATTGAAGCGTGGGATCTGGCCTGTGGTTACCATGACCGAGGATCTTTGAATAGCTACCTTTATACATCATTTTCTGCTCTTATCTTGACTTTGCATCTTAGGGCAAACAAATTTCATAGCAATAAAAATAATACTAGATAACTTTTCTTGAACAAAGTGTTTGGCTAAACAAGCTACTTGGATTGCATTATTGAATCCTCACAGCAACCCTAGGAGACAAGTTTGAGGATGGAGGGTTAGGAATTTTACTAACTTGCAAAAGTTACGGAGACAGAGATTGATAGTACCAGGATTCTAATCTCATTCCATGGATACTCATGGAAAATTTTGTTGTCCAGTGCTAAGTGTAACAGTAAGAGCTACACTTTATGGTTTCTTCTGTATATTTTGTGTTCATGTCACTCTTTGCCTCAGGGCTTTGTGTTAGAGGGGATGTTTTGCAACAGTAAATGGATGACTAAACATCATAATCACCTATGATTTAACTGTTCCCAGGATAACATGTTTTCAGCTATGTAACTGTTCAATAAGTGAGATAAAAATAAGTGGCATAAAGCTGTCCTTAAAGATGGCTAACAATAAATTAACATGGCAAGAAATGGCTTTCTCATAGGAATCTAAGCAGAGCCACATGCATGAAATACCTACTTTAAACATGCAAATAAGTTTGATGTCAATCTGCTTTTCAGAACTTCTCTGCTTAAAGGATTTTGTTCTTTTTCAAGTAAACAAGCTAGAAGACTCTGATTAAAGTAGGTTAGACTCATGGCAGAATGTTTGAGGGAAGCAACATTTTTACCACAAAATGCTTTGCTCCTAGAAGCTAACACTAGAGTTATGGTGGGAATTAATAGGATTATTGAAACTAGATAGCAATTAATTTATTGATTAATTTTGTTATTAATTGTGCAAATATTTATTGCACATCAGAGACAGATAATGTATTAAGATACCATGGTTTGCTCTGTGGAGGACACAAATACTAGCCATATAAAGGCTCAGGCTTTTTGGTTTGTATCAATAAAAACCAGCTGAGGCTAACATTGAATCAAGAGGAGACTTAGTTTAAGGAGATACGGAATTCTAAGGAAGGGAATATACCAAGGGATGTTCCAAGCGGTCATGGAACTTATTCCCTTATCACTGTGGCCATGACTACTAACCCAGTGCTTGGCACATGGAAGTACTTGATTAACAATTGCAGCGTAAATTAAGGGCTGAATCAAGAGCAGAAATGTTTGTACCAGGAAACCCAGAAAGTGGTCAATTTCCATGTCTTATCTCTTTGCCTTTGCGTTCGTGTTTCCCCATACTCACTAGAGAGAGACTATGGCTGCTCTACCATCCTGGAGTTTAGATATTATAGTCCAGTTATACTTCCTCACTATGTGTGATTCCAACTGGCTCAAAGTGAATGCCCAGCCATAAGACTTGGCTTGGCCCTCATGGCCAGGAGTGAGATTATGTGGAAAAATATGGCTGCTGGGGGCACACCTAGAGAGAGCAGTTCTGAGGGTGATGTTTATTGCAGCCTTGGCACATAACTCAAGAAGTGTTTACACCAAGCAAAAATGGATCCTGCAGTCCCAGGGCCTTTAGATATATATATATACATATACATTGTTTCTCAGGGTACTGCACTTGAGCCCTCTGACTCTATTTACTCTTCCTACAAACACGCTACTTACACCCCTGTTTTCAGATAACCTCTTATAAGTTGATGATTTCCAAATCTATTTTCAGCATAGAGCTCTCTCCTGAGCTCCAGATGCACCTATCCAGTTTCTTACTTAATTTCCCATGCATGTCTATTAGACACCTCACTTTTGATATGCTCAAAACTGAGATCATCTTCCCTCCAAAATCTGTACCTTCTCTAGGATTCTTTAGCGTGTAAAAATGAATACCGTTTTTGAATCTATAGTAAAGACTGTGGTGAATGTTGGCAAGTCGCTCTCGTTAGAGGTAAAAATATAAAGATACAAAAAGGACATCTTGGAATTTGGAACAGAAAATTAAAATCTAAAAACTGCCAGCAATATCACACATTAATAAAATGTGTGCCCACACATAGTCTGAAAACAATATGTAATTTGGGAATTCAAATCAATTCATTTGGCCACTGGAGTAAGACTTAGTAGTTGGGTGAGGATACATCCCAGTTTCCCTGAAACAGTTCCAATTTATTCCTGTTGGCCCAACATCCTATCTAGTTTTGTATCTGTTTCCAATGTTTAATTTTTGATGAAGTATTATTAATAGTTGAATTAAAATAGTCTTGGATGGGCTTAGTAGAAAGAATTCCACTTTTTTAATTCTAGTTTCTGCCATGAGCTCATGTAGTAATGTGTGAGAGGTGTGTACAGTGAACAGAATTCACACTCTATTACTAGTGACAGTAGTGATAATCCATTTATCTTTTCCTAGCTTTTTCCAGACACAATGTAGCTAAACTCCCATTTCGTCCAAAGGCAGCTAACTCCATGTGGTATCGGTATGGTCATGGGAGGGGTATCACACTCTGATGCCCCTAATGGTATTGTTAAACTAATTAGTTGTGCCAGGGTCCATACAGTGCTCTGTGAGATGCATGAAGTCATCAGTCAGTGGAGTCAATGAGAAAAATGGGAAATGGTAACTTGGGTGTACATGAAACATAAGCAGGTAATAAAGGCTGAGCAGTCTTGCCCTGGAAGACATAGAGAGTAATTTAAATACTCTTGCTACAATAATTTGATATTTATTACATGGTGCAAATCTATAACTATTCAATTGTTTTATTTTGGGGAATACTTTTAAAATTTCCTACAGAATGAAGTTCAAGCTTCTTGTCATAGAACGTTTCTGCCTAGCCTCTGCACCTCAGTTCTTGCCTCTTCCCTCCATGTACTCTTCAGTTCTGCCACATCTATGCATCACATATACTATCTTCCCCCAGGACATGAAGCAGAAAATATTTTCTCAGCCTCATAATTTTCCCCCGTTTCTCTGCTTGGCTTTCTTAGCATAAGGTGCATTCTTTTACTATAACACTTAACATAGTCTACTACAATTGTGGATTTGCTATCTTCCTCTCTAAACTGTGTCATTGGAACAGAGAGTCTGTATTTCCTTCAATATTCCCAGTAATAAAAATATTCCCTTACACGTAATATACATGCAATAAAATCATATTGCATACAAGGTAGAAAATAAGTGCTGTAATGAGGCACGAGGCACAGGTAAAGTGTTATATGAGAGGAAGCAAAGAGATAAGTGATTTCTAGCTAGAGAGAAAGGGAGAAATTCACACAGCATTTAATTTTTTAATTGATCTTGTGGTATGTATTGGATTTGGGGAGAAAGAAATCCTAGGCAAAAAGTACAGCATAAGAATATAGAAAGTGTCCTGGAAACTGATAATTTAAGTGTGGGTAGGGTAAATTATAACATGAAGTTGAGTGGTGAGAAATATTTAGAAGGTCTAGATCGAAATTCCTGAATGGCAGACTGTCTAAAGTTCAGAATTTATCCTATTAATAGTGAGAAATATTCTGAGTGTTTGGAGTCAAGCATCTTCATGTAGTCTGAAAACTGTATGTGAGATGGCTTCATAGGAGGAAACCAAAAGGAGAAAATCACTGTACAAACTAGGTGAATAAGCAGTGCTGTCCTGTAGCCAGATTGTATTGGCTTGTGAGAGCCAATTGCTAAGGTTTCAGGATTTTTGTAAGTCAGTTTTTATATACAATCATAATTAAAAATGGAATTATGTAAACTTAGAATTAAATAATTTATATGCAAATAAAGGTAATAAATATTCAAAACTATTCACTTCATACTTATTTTACTATTATCTATGCATTTGAGGTCACACGTATCTGTATGGTTCAAATAAGATAAAATTATGTATTACTCCACATCTCTTCCCAACTGTGTTTATGACGTTATGATGCAGTAGTGTGACATCAGTCACGATGGGAGTATTTACACTACAGCAATTGGCAAATGCTACAATCATGACTTTCCCCTACAAAATTAGAATTGACTTGCATTTATTAATATTTTTGCTAAGATTATAACTTTATGCTTTCTCCCCTACATTTATCAAGGTCCCTTAATATATAAAGTAATATATTTCTTTGGACAAACTTGAAGTGGAATTACTATAAGCATATGTACACATAGCATAGTAGTATTTTTTAAGAATCCATAAATATATTTCTCTGTGTGAGTTCAGAGGCAAGAAGAGTGTTAACTAAGGGAGTGAGGAAAAATCAGAAAGTATTGTATTTTTGATCAATTCTAACAACAAAGAATATATATAAACACATATTTCCAAATAAGGTCACATTCGGAGGTTCTGGATGGACATGAATTTTGGGAGGATACTATTCAACCCATAACAGCTCATAACTGAGTTCAAAATTTCAGGAAATACTAAAATAATTTAAAAATTACAGATATGGGTTTTCTAAGTGATAAAATTATGTCCTGGTTTATTTCATATTATATCCTCACTCATTTTTCACATGGTTTAATGTCTCCTTGCCTCGTTGCTCTAGTTTCAGAAGTCTGCAGCTTACCCATGAGAAAGGGTAAGCTAGCCCCTGTGGTTGATCTTTATGGGAATACAAGATGACAGGTAAACTGAATGCACTCTTTCTAAATATTTGACCCACAAATGTAGCCAGACACTTACAAATAAAATCTGTGTTTCCTAGCTGTGTGGTTATATTAATATCAGACAAAGTAGACCTCAAGAGGAGGAGTATTGCCAGAAATAAAGAGGGCATTTCACAATGCTAAAAGGGTCAATTCATCAGGAAGACATATCTTAAATGTGTATTCACCTAATAAAAAGAGGCTTAAAATCCGTGAAGCAAAGAAGATGTAGTCAAATCCACAATCATAATTGGACATTTTTTAATACTACACTCTCAATAATTGATAGAACATATAGACAGAAATATCAATAAGAATACAAAGAATTTGAACAGTACTATCAACACTCTTGAGCTAAGTAGTATTTATAGAACACTCCACCCAACACTACAGAATACACATTCTTTTCAAGTTTATTCAGGAAGTTCTCCAAGGTAGACAATAGGATAGACCAAAAAATAAGTCTCAATGAATAAAAAACAAAAGGTTATCTTACAAAGTATATATTCTCTAGTCGCAACAGAATTACATTAGAAATCAGTGATTTATTAAAAAACACTCCAAATATTTTGAAATAAAAAAAAAAAGAGCTGCTTAATGATCTCAGCTCTTAAAAAGGATGTCAGTTAAACAACTTAGTCAACTCTGTGAATTCCTGGTCGGCAAAGAAAAATTTTGGTCAAGAAAATTAAAACTCAGAATCAAATAATCCTTTTGAAATTTATGGGTAATGGGGCTCTTTAAAGTTATCTTATATATTGCCATTAATCACTGGCTTGCTGCATTTATAAAGATGTATTCAGCAATATAAATAATCCTTTCAAGTATCCTAAGATTATTTACAAAAATACATTATATTACTTTTAATGGTCCCATCTTTTAAAACTTCTAGGATCTCAAAGCCTTTCTGGAGCAGGAAAGAGACTTGCCAATTGTCTTGGAAATGTAAAATAAACACTTTTTCTATATATGTTAATGCCATTGTTTATTGACTATTTACTCAGCTCCAATGTAACTGGGGTCATTAGCAAAGTAAAAGCAGCTCAGATCCTGTCGATACTTGACCTTTAAAATAGTTGTACATTCTGTGTTCCTGGATGTCAAACCAGCTAGCCCCCAATGTGGCATCTTAGCTGTTGTTGCAGTGCAAGTAGAAGCAGAGGTGCCATTCCTTGTTGAAAACTTTTTGGGAAAAAAAATCTTCTGCTGTAGACATGGTGTTTCAAAAATCAGACAAAATATATTTCATGGAAAATCTATTTTGAGATCGACATTCATTTGAAAAGCTAAAACTAGCATCCGGATAAAAAAAGGAAGGGATGAAACATCAAACTGAAAATATCTTCCTATATTGTGACATTTTCTCAGATGTAAATGAGACCACCTTTAAGGCTGTTACAAGCAAAGAAATCCAACTGGGGTCTTGATGACTGAAGGGATGTTGAAGAATCTCTCATCAGCGGACCATAAAGAATAAAGCAAAAGCTATCAGTAATGTGCAGATGTTATCAGGATGTGACTTCAGCACAACCCCACATCCCAGTGGAGAGACAAAACTGCAGATGTTTAGTGTATTACAGGAACTAACCGCCAATTCTGTTTTGCTTCTCCTACTTTATAATGTTTAATTTTTTTTAAAGACATGAATTGCACTTTTGAAGAGCTTCCTGCAACCTGAATCACTTTGTAAGTCTAATTGCTTACAACTAGGATGCTGGGAGCTCTGGGTGAAGTGGCAGATCAATTACTACTTGGGTGTGGGACAGTGTGGCGTATGCAGGGGTGGGATGTGTTTGAGCATTCAAACGCAGGTGATGGGAAGAGAGTTCTCATTGTTGTGTGATAGGAACCCTAGGTTCCTGTGTACTGGACCTGTGTACTGATTTGACAACAAATCTACTTTAAATCTGCTCAAGTCCTGACAAACCAGAAGAATTCACAGAAGCTCGAATTTGTTACAGTACAAAATATTTGGAGATGTGAAGCAAACAGTTCTGCCCAGATGATTCTTTTCTTCTTTTTAAGTGAACAATGGTAGAGTAGTGATTTAATAGATTATTTATATAGCTTCAAAAGAAATTATTTGCCTTGGTGAGAATTCAATTTTGGGGAACATCTGGGTTTTGATTTTTACGTTCTTGAAATCAGCCAGTTGTAAACTCATGAACCTATATTCATTTTGACTGGTTTAGATGTCGTCATTTTCCAAGAAGGTTTTGTTTTTTGAATAAAAGCAGCCTGTCTATGCTCTGTTCAGACGCTGGTGCCCTCTTCTGCCCACTGCAGATCTCTACTCTCCTGTCCCCTCTGCTCTCCACCCCCAGTGGCTCTTCTCTCCCTCAAGGAGCCTGTAGGACCTTCCCTTCAGTGTCTTTAGATCTAACGAGTCTACATCTTCTGGATCACATGGACTGAAGGTTATAGAACAAATCATAGAAAAGGGAAAAAAAGGTAATTAAAAAAAACCAAGATGACCTCTTAGAGAATAAAGACATAAACCACGCTAATTTGGGGGATGGGCTTGTATTTCAGGAAAAAAAAATGTAATTTACATTCAAAAGAGTAAATATTAGGAAGCATACCATAGAATTACATTCTAGTAATTACATTTGGCAGAAATGATTACATCTGGTATTTAAAAAGATGAAAAATCAGAGGCAGATATCACCTGGAATAAGGGCTGGCTTAACATATATGAGTTCTTAAATTAATTTTCTTTGAGATTCATGAAAGGAGAAAGCCAGAAAATGGGGATAACATACTGCACTTGATTCCAAAGGGAAGAGACAAGAGAGGAACAAAAGCAAAAGGAGAGCCCTGCTTTATCCTAGAAGGCTCAAGTAAGCAAAGAAATTCTAATCTGATCATTAGAAACAAACCAAATCAAAGACAAAGCAATTCCTGGTTTTAAACCAAAGACAAAGCAATCCCTGGGTTTAAAGCACATTTACCTATTTATGTCCACACGGACTGAATGTAATGGAAAGTGAACACAATTCATCTCTAAAGGTTGGTTTATTGTGGGCCTGTGTTCTCTTCATGTTTGCTTTCCTAGTACCCAGCACAGTGCCTGGTACTTTGACATTGTCCAATAATGTTGATTTAATCAAATCATCGAACAGGAACAAAGAACCCTATTCTGAATATTGGATGAAGTGAAAGATTCAGATATTTGAAGACTTCAACACTCTTTGTCTAAAGGACCACCTAAAACTTATAAGAAAATTTCACGTAATTTTTATGTCAGGATAGGCAACTACAGAAGGAATGAAAGAAATTTTTTAGTGTAAGACAGTTCTACCTTTGCTAAGATGTGACCGACTGAAAACCTCAAAATATTTTGAGGAGATGCTATCTGCCAAAGGGATTACCACAATACATGTAGGATCAAAGAAAATTCCACATTTTACCCTGGTGATTAGCTGTAATTAAATAAAGTAAGTCTTTTTAAACTTCATTAGCAGCAAGATGTTTGCTACAGCAGAGTGGGCACAAATCATCCATTCTTAATTAAAAGATAATCCACAGGATGGCCATAATCTTCTTCAAAAAATACACCATTTACCCTGAAAGATTTTCTCATCAAATAAGGATAAATAACAGTTTCTATGAGTTTAAGCCACGAAGCAATGGATGCTCCTCCCGTTTGCTTGAGTGAGTGCTGAATGTGGCTGATAGCATCACTTTGGCATGCTATTATCTAAAAGGGTAGAATACCTCACTTCAGCAAAGTCTGACATAAATCTTTGAAAACAAAGACATTGCATATGTATGAGCTGAAATAGATATGACAGTGTTGGCACATTAATATTCCTGTCACTAGGGGGTTTCAAACTTTTAAGGAGAGGATGAGAATGAATTCAGACTGTAGCTGGTAAAATAGGGCAACATACAGTAGGACAATTAGGCATTGCTAACCATAATAAAACATGTACAGAGAAAGGGTCCCCCTGCTCCCTGCCTTTGGTTAACAATGACTGTGGGATTGTCCTTGGGAATGCCAAGAATAATTAATTTGGCTTAGAGATTTGTGTGGTTGTTCTAAGCATACTGATAAGAATGTTCCGTGAAGACCAGTCCCAGTCAATAGAAGAGAGAACTGTTTTTCCTTGTGTAGCCACTGTGGTGGTTCATGGCTAACAGATGTTTCCACTTATTCCTCAACAACCCTCATTAAAAGTAACTGTGAGGCCTAATTGACTAGTTCTCCACATAGTTGGATCTACATAGAAAATAGTCCTATCACTGTATGTTTTACAATGATTTCTTTTCCCGTTTTTTTGTTGCTGATATGAAAAGCTTTACCATGGCCTTTTCACTTAACTTCTCAGGAAGAAGTAAATGGATGAAAAATAAACTTTTTCCTCCATCTTTCTCTGGATGGACTTACTGTGTTGGGAAGCTCTACTTGGAAATGCCAACCATTTTTAGAAAAGCCTTGTAAATCATCAAATTCTGGAAAATCATCATCACTTACTAGGGAAGATGACATAACAGTTGTATTAGATTTCATTCTGTAGGGGAGTGGGCAAGAGTTATTCAACACCAGGTCCTAATGAAAAATTGTCACTAAGTTACAGTTCTGGTGTTTGAAGCTGATGTTGAAATGTCAGAATTTTTCTTTTGGTAAAACGTATGTGTTGACCTGGTGAGTGGATATGAGGGGCTGCTTAAAAGCTTTTTTTTTTTTTTTTTAACCAAAAGCTTTTTGGACATGTTGGGAGGCTTGGTCTGAGCCTTGACGGCAGTCACCAGATGCAGGAAAAAAAGGCTTCAAAACCTCTCCTTTGCCAAAGGGACAAGAAATAATATCTGACAAAGGCATCACTAGCAAACATGATGGTGAATCAGTAATTATACAGGCTACAAAGGAGAGCACATCTCACTTCCAAATGTCTTTTTTCTTCTTCTTCATATTTTACTAATAGCATCTCATAGAGGTGCTTAGGTCAGTATTTTTAAAAACAATTTAATATATGACTGTGCTTTGGGTTAGGTTTAACTCCTTTATTAGACTAATGCTATTTGTCATTTCATGCATGTGTCAGCATTGTTTTTGAATGGCAAAAAAGGTTGGGAATAAACCAAGCATAAAGAAAGACACTCACAGCTCACTATATGTAATTTTGCTTTAGAAAGGAATAAATATTCCATGAAGATAGGTTATATGCCACTTGCAAAATATTGCTATCTCTTAAAGGGAGTTACATGTTGAAAGAAAAAGGCTTACAATAAATTAAATAATGTTAGTGAAGAAATGGTAGCAAATTTGACCAGATCCAAGTTGCATAGCTTCACCCTTTAATCTCAGACTCTTTGAATGTATTGTTCTTGATTTTGGAAAACAAGTAAGAGAAAGGCTTTTCAAAAGGAGTTACAAGATTAAATTTAAATGTCACAATATTACTTTGTTTTTCATCAAATAGTACACCATGAAAAATTTACGTATACAAAATGAATTTTCATCCCATCTTACAAATGAATCATCATTAAAAGCATATGTCAAATGAATCGAAGTCCAAGTTTCAACCAGGATTGATGTGAAGAAAAAAAAAAAAAAAAGATAAATGGGATGGAATATTTACTTCAGAAATAACTGCAACTTATACTTTCTCAAAATCTTTGCCTTTTTATTTCATAATAATCTGTTACTGATCAAAGATATACTATATCTCAAATAAGCAAGATGCTTCTGGTATAAAATTATTGATATGAACCGTAAATGAAAACAAAGTTACTTGGGCCTTGAAAATGTTCTCTTTCATGTTGATTCATTGCAGACAACTAATGAATTGCAGTCTCTTCTTCTTTCCCTGACATATTTGGGATGGTTTACATGACTTTGAAATGGCTTACATATTTTACCACCCACTATAGAATATTCGGAAGAGGGGAAGAAAAACATGCATTTATTTTGCTGGTAGTCATTTTTTACCATCTCATTCAGTATCTAGGAATACCAAAGTTATACTGATGAAAGGGAAAGGAGAAGAAAACCTAATCAAATGTATTAAAATACAAGAATATATTTTAAAGGCTATCTTAGAAGATATTTGATAATTACCAATCAATCCACTTACCACACGGTCTCTAGTATGAAGGCACTGTAAGATCTCTGATAACCATGTGCTAATCAAGCTACCTATAAAGTGGCTGTAGATAAGGGAGCTCCTAAAATTATGTCTATAAACACCAGTTACCATTTTAAAAAGCACTAGAAAGATGTATTTTTTCCCAGCCACATTCACATAAAGAAATTTATTTATACCCTTACAATTTCTTTCTTAGGATAATCTCTTTTGTTCTATCAGATCATATAGATTAAATTTACTGTGATATTATGTTTTCTGATAACTATGAAAGTCAGAATTTCAGCATACCACTGATAAAGCTATCATATCTCTATTTATTATGTATAAAGCACCTATTGTGATTTAGACCCTTGCAAAGCTAAAAGCTTTTATTAAAACATTTCAGACGTATAACCATATTTGATTTCAAAGATACAATATACCATATCTTGTTTATTTGAATTAAACGTTTGTCTTACGTTTTAGTACACCATACTAATTTCATTGTTTAAATTGAACAAAAATGGCCATGAGTTTGATTCTATATGGAACTGAAACATTTAACACAATAATCATTTCATATGAAATGTAGAAAACATACCTACAAACAAATGTGAATTTGATATTATCAATGAAGAAGAACATACCCTAAGAAACTGGTACCATTTAATGTTACATGCTATGGCATTTCATTATCTGGCAAAATAAATCTTCCATCTTTTGTTACCATTTTATATAAAATAAATGAAAGACCAACTTCTTTTCTTATCCTTGCATTGCTTACTCCTTGAAAAAACAGATATGTTTTATAAAAGAAGTTGTTATATTAAGATGTATGTCTGCTTTCCTTCAGAAGACAGATTAGAGTGCTTCAGCTGCCACTAAAGTTGTCGTTCTTTGTAACAAAATGTAATGCTGCATATATAAAAATGCAAAGTGTAATGTAGAGTCAAATGTCTCTCAGCACAAGAGTTGTTCGTTTTAGCACCCATTTTGTTGGTATTTATCAACTTACTAATTATAGACAAATTGCTTCCAACACGAAAACTGTGATGATTAGCAGTTTTTTCTGCTAACTCTAGTCTACTGTAGTTCCGGTAAAGAATGTCAATAATCCAGATTCCTTTCTTTTTCCTGCCTTAGAATATGTAAAAATAAATTCATCAGGCTAGCATTTCTAAACTTTTGGGAAACGTGGTTTGGAAGGATGGGGGGTGGAAGGAGGAAAAGGGATGGATTAAATATATCAAATCAAGAGAAAGTCTACTTGCTACTTGCCAGCAATTGGACAATCTTGAAGGCTCACTGGAGATTGGTCTAGCACAAAATGGAATTAGGTAATCCCAGTTTAGTAACAGAGTAACTGCGTGTGATTGCACAGTAATTGCATAGGAAGTGCATCAACTGCTAGCATCCAGCATAAAATCTCTGTGTTAAAGGGAGGAAGAAGCGTCTTAAGAATTACTTCACATACCATCATTGATACCCAGCAAATGTCTGGCATATATTGTGTAAACCTCTCATATAACTATTCAGCAGAGCTATACGTTATTGCTTGGTCAGACATAAAACAGTTTGTAACCTTCAACTTTCCATTACAGTCCTTTAAAGTGAGCTCAAATGAAAATGGGAGTAACATACCCATCTAGAAAACCTTCTCATAACGTGCAATACAATAAAAGGTTGAATTTGCTATCACCGTTGCTAATTTCACCCATTTGTTTCTCGTTACAATAAGTAAACAAGATTAAATGCAAAATCTTACAGTTCAGAGGACATTACAAAGCAGAAATGTCTGTAACGAATACTGACTTAGTGTCTTAACCAACTTATGTGTCTCTAAGTGACTATTTCTCTCTGCTATGAAGTTTTTACAATTTTAAAGTTATATTGGCAGATTCCAGTCAACAATGATGTCTGCAGTGGCCTTCTTTCTCCGATACGTTGCTTTTAGTCTAATTGCTTATTTGCAGTCTCAGCAAGCAGAGAGAAGAATTTTATCCTCTTTGCCTTGTCTCTGAATACTAACTAGCTGGCCCAGCCGAGGCTCTCTAAAGAGAGAAACTGCATGAGAGACACACTGCATTTGACACAGTCAAGAGGTAAAAGAAAGAGCAAAACAAAAGTCTATTCAAGACTGAATCCTCTGATATTCTCCCCCATCCCCCAACCCCTTTAAAAATAAAGCAAAAGGGGGGAAAACCCATAAATCCATGCCTGAATGCCTGAGGTTGTCGGAATAAAGGACAATGAATGACAGGTGACTGTCAGCATAATTCTCAGTCTCCAAGTAATCACTTTTTGGCATTGTTGAACAAAAAAAGTGTATACATAACAAGGGAATATGTCATAAGTTCTCTATGTATGCACAGACAAGTTCAGTATAGGAGAAGCAGCTAAGCATTTCCACACGGGCCCACCGGTTTCCTTTCAGTTCAATGTATTGTTGCTGGAAAATGTTCTCAAATTATTAAGTGTTTTTCTAGTGACAAAAATGCTAAATAACTTTGGGGAAACTACTGAAGGGTTATGAACCTACTTTCCTCTTACTTCTTTTGCAAAACATATTTACAGAATGGGAGATCTGGCTTGATAAATAAAACTCCTTGCACACGTTGCTAAAATGTTAAAAAAAAAAAAAAAAAGGAATAAGAGTCAACTGATGAGTTTTTCTGTTTGATTTTTAAAAGGCTCCTCTCCAGCTATTTTCCCCCAAGATCTCTGTACACTTTCATCTTCACAGACTGCCTTAATCTTCCTGTCTTTTTTGTTCCAACGTCTGATCAGTTTGTTTTAAAGTCACCTCCCCCTCCCCATTTGCTGGAACTGAAACTTGACTTCGGGCACTTGCAGTTACAAATGCCGATAACTGTGCAGTCCTTTCCAGAGAAAGGTGGAAAGTGCTGAAGCAAGAGAGGTTTTGATGATCATTTAAATAATGTGTATTAAGTTGTCTGTTGCATGAACTCCAGGTACGGAGAGATAACCAACGTGAAGTGACAGAGTAATTGGTAATTAAAAGAAGCCTGGCCTGTTCTCAGATTACTGGCGCACTCCAGTCTGCTGACCATCTGTAGTGGAAGGACAGGGATTCTAGCCTCAGTTCCACTGGGCTGGGGAAGAGACAAAACTACCCAGAGCCCCAAGCTTCTAGGTCCTGCCTAGAAGACGTGGGCATGAAGACGGTTCACTGTGGCCAAGTTTCTGATGCCAAGCGTAACCAGGCGACAGGCAGAAGGAGTGTAGAGACAGTGATCTGTGTCACTCTAAGTACTCACAGGGCACCATGAAGGCAAAGCTCCACTGCACCTACCACCCCAGCAGTTGTTACGAGGAAGGAAAGAGCTCGAATGAAATAAAAGGAGAAAAATAGGAGGAAGTTACTTTCCTGGTTACAACTTTTTTCTTTTGCTTGCTATAGAGGAAGAGAAAAATCTTAAAAGGATGAGCATGACTGAATGCTGTGTATTTGTTTCACTATTAAATATGGACAGTAATTTGCTTTGCTTTTAAAGTGTGGAAATTGAAAGTCCTTGAGAGAAAACAGTCACCTTATACAGGCTTGAACTCAGTCTTCAAGAAGTTTATTTGTAGAATATTTAACAAACTGATCAGATGAGAATTTTCTTCAATTGCATATGAAATATGTCTTTGCACAGATAAGTGAACAAGATAGCTGGATTCTGTTTTTGTTTTTCACTTACAGTGGCTGTAACTTAAGCTGCCACTTTTGAGTATTTATTTCAGAAGCCCAAATAGAAATGATTATATCCAACACTTGAAAATGTTTTCATATAGTCCTTATTTGTAGTAATATTTCTACTACATTTTTATGATGGTCCTCATGAAAAAACTCCTAAAGAAAACAATAAGATTAAAAATCTTCTTGTCCTGGGACTTCCCTGGTGGCCCAGTGGCTAAGACTCCTGGCTCCTAATGCAGGGGGCCCGGGTTTGATCCCTGGTCAGGGAACTAGATCCCACGTGCCGCAAGTAAAGATCCTGTGTGCTGCAACTAAGACCGGTGCAGCCAAATAAATAAATAAATACATAAATAAATAAATTAAAGGAATATTTTTAAAAAATCTTCTTGTCCTGATTGAGATTGACAAGTTTAGAGCTATTAAACTTAAAAGTCACAGATAAAATTGTTTTAAAATTCAGGATTAGTCTAATATTGCTTTTGGTTATTAGGAAAACCTGGGCATGGGAGTTATATAGGACAGTGATATGAGACAAAGATTTGAGAGGAAATGGACCAAATTTCAACTTTTAACGAGTGAAATTAAATGTATGCATGTTTGATGAACTGATTTCTCTTTTTAGCGGGGGGCGGGGGGGAGGAGGGCTCAAATGAACCAGAATTAAAGATGACTACTCAGTAGTTGCATGAACATTTTTTCTTAATGAAAATAGAATAATTATTATTTTAAAACCAAAGGTTTATTTGTGGATGATGTGTCAGTGTGCCTGTGTGTCTGTATGATGAGAAAGTAGAAAGAATTATGTTGGGAATAACAACTACTTCATACTAGAGCCTTTCAAAATGAAGATGTTTAATTCTTCATTTCATTATATTTAACAAGATTCCTAATATACAGTTGAAGAATTTCAATTATTTAAAAAAATAATGACCTTTGGATCAATCATATCTTGACAATTCCCAGTGAGAATTCAAGAAAAAACTCAAAGTCTTAAAAGTATAGAAATCTATGTGGTCACCATCATCATGAAATAACAAAGTTTCATATATTTTATAAATAAGATGATTATTTTTTGAGCTATTTATTTCTATGAAGACTTAATTTTTTTCCCCTAATGACAAAGAACGAGGTGGTCAGAGAAGGCATGAAATACCCAGCTGACAGTAATTTTTAAAGAGTAGGTGATAAATGCTCTCCTTTTGGAATCTGCTCAGCCAAAATACATTAGTAACTGTAATTTACCCAATATGGCGATCCTCTAAGTTGCACATTTGCAGGGCCAGGGCTGAGGAGTGGAGCGAATGACCACTGTGAGCCAGTAGCCAGGGAGGCAATGTGGCAGAGGTGGGGCTTGTACTCTAAACGGAAGGAAGAGAGATTGAGGAGAGGTCTGCAAGAGAAGAAAGAGCCTTGCTGGACAAAGAATGAAATGAGCAAAGACACAGATGTGATGATGAAGATAGGTGGAAAATGTCCATATCCTGACTTTCCCATTGCATAGATAGATAAGATAGAAGGATATATAGTTGCTGAATGCAGAACCTCATGTTGGGAAGTGAAATTCTGTGATAATAGTTTAGGAAAGTTTATTCCTTTCTATTAATGTAATTTAAAATTTATAAAGGAGAAGTTTTATCTTAATAATATAACAAATACTGAGAAACAGAGAAAGAGGGATATGAAAACCTGGCAACTTAAACTATTTTATCCCTTTTCTGGCTGAGAATGGAAATTCAGATTAGACATTCATGTAACAACTGGATTGACACCCTGCCCTCCCCCCACCACCCCGTGTTCTTCCTCCCCCTTGGCACCAGGACTGAAGTTCAAGAGCCTATGTAGCAGTGACTTACACAGTGCTGTTTGAGTATAAGTTGCTTGGAATTTATCCAAGATAAATACTCAGATAATCCAGGTAATTAAAATGGAATCCACCTAAATGTGAACTGTAAAAGATTGATTAAATAAACTATGTTATATCCAGATGTCCATCATTGCTTAATTCCAAACATGAGAAATCATCACTATTGACAATTGTTCTAAGTTCAGGTGAAATGGAGCAGTTATTCTGGATCAGCAACCCTTGGGACTGTGCACAGGTATCTGTGTGGGCAGTCTGTACTTCATACTTGATGAGATGCTTAAACATATGCAGATGCTTCCACTATGTTACATACGGCTGTTTGCCACCCATGTTCCTCCAGTGGGAAGGTTCATTGGTTACCAAGTAAGCAGTTTCTCTTTACACTTAATGGAATTTTAAATACCAATAGTATATCAAGACATAGAAAGAAGATATCAACTGTGTTCACAATAAGATGGCCTGTAGAAATCATCTTTGCTTTACCTATGCCCTAAAGATTTAAAAAAAAAAAAGATCAAAAACTAGCTAACATCTGTCAGAAAGAAGCAAATGTATGAGTAATGATTTTTCAGAGAATTATATAAAGCAATCACAATTGTGAAATTAAATTTTTCTTCACATATAGGTTATATATATATATTTTTATGAATGCTTTCACACTTACTCCAAGTGCTAAAGAGAGTATCAATTGAAGCTAGAAATTCTCACAATTTTCATGGAGCGCTACCCTTGAAGGCTTCAAACGTCTGCTCATTACCATTTTAAATGCATTTATTTAAATCTAGCATTTACTTTCCTTTTCCTACCTGTAAATAATGCATTGGTAACATCAAAAATTTACTTTGGTGAAGATACTATTTTTCTCATAGAATAGGTTTGGGGCAGTAGTCAAAAATTTTTGCTAACCCAAAGTAAGAGTTTCCCTCTCTACTGGAGATGACTGGCCTTGTGCTCCCCAGGGTCAGGTACCCGACATGAACACTCTCTGTGTTCCAGCAGTGCCTGACAGTAGAAGATGCTAAACAAATGTTTGTGGCAGGAAGAACACTTAGAGACAATCCTCACTCCAACGAATTTAACTATACATTGTCCCCTGAGTACATTTTGCTCCTTCTTCCTGCCTACAAGCTGGTCAATAATCCTACGGTACCTACTGAAACTCTGCTCTTCCCTAAGTGTCACTCTCTCTATTATCCTCTCCTGATTAACTGAGGCTACTACCATTTCCCCTTTCTTTAAATATTTAGATTTTTATCTGTTCTCCCAATATCGCATGTGTTATCTTGCATTATAAATGATCTTTCATAATTACATGCATTATATATTAGTAATGGTTCTTCCTTGTAAGCAACAGACACCAACTCTGGTTAACAAAAGTGAAAGGGAACTCACTGGAAGAATATCCAGGTGGGGGCTTATGCAATTAACAGGGAGCTGGCAGACCAGGCTTGAGACCATGATTCAAGAAAATTCAGGGCAAGATGGCAGAGGAGTAAGATGTGGAGATCACTTCCTCCCCACAAATACATCAAAAATACATCTACAAGTGGAACAACTCCTACAGAACACCTACTGAATGCTGGCAGAAGACCTCAGACTTCCCAAAAGGCAAGAAACTCCCCACGTACCTGGGTAGGGCAAAAGAAAAAAGAAAAAACAGAGACAAAAGAATAGGGACGGTACCTGCACCTCTGGGAGGGAGCTGTGAAGGAGGAAAGGTTTCCACACACTAGGAAGCCCCTTCGCGGGCGGAGACTGCGGGTGGCGGAAGGGGGAAGCTTCGGAGCCACGGAGGAGAGCGCAGCAACAGGGGTGCGGAGGGCAAAGCGGAGAGATTCCTGCACAGAGGATCGGTGCCGACCAGTACTCACCAGCCTGAGAGGCTTGTCTGCTCACCCGCTGGGGCGGGCTGGGGCTGGGAGCTGAGGCTTGGGCTTCGGTCGGATCCCAGGGAGAGGACTGGGGTTGGCTGCGTGAACACAGCCTGAAGGGGGCTAGTGCGCCACAGCTAGCCGGGAGGGAGACCAGGAAAAAGTCTGGACCTGCTGAAGAGGCAAGAGACCATTGTTTTGGGGTGCATGAGAAGAGGGGATTCCTTCCCTGTCTGCCCACAGAAGGCAGAGCACCGCCTAAACAAACTCCAAAGATGAGCACGAGCCGTGGCTATCAGCTCGGACCCCAGAGACAGGCATGAAATGTTAAGGCTGCTGCCACTGCCACCAAGAATCCTGTGTGCAAGCACAGGTTACTATCCACACCTCCCCACCCCCCCCAGGAGCCTGTGCAGCCTGCCACTGCCAAAGTCCTGTGATCCAGGGACAGCTTTCCCAGGATAACACACGGCGCACCTCAGGATGTTGCAATGTCACGCCGTCCTCTGCTGCTGCAAGTTTGCCCCGCATTCCAATTACAGCTACCATACCCCTCCCTCCCCACAGCCTGAGTGAGCCAGAGCCCTCTAATCAGCTGCTGTTTTAACTCCATCCTTTCTGGGTGGGGAACAGATGCCTGAGGGTGACCTACAGGCCGAGGCAGGGCCAAATTCAAAGCTAAACCCCAGGAGCTGTGCAAACAAAGAAGAGAAAGGGAAATCTCTCCCAGCAGCCTTAGGAGCAGTGGATTAAATCTCCACAATCAACTTGATGTACCCTGCATCTGTGGAATACGTGAATAGACAACGAATCATCCCAAAATTGAGGTGGTGGACTTTAGCAGCAACTGTAGACAAGGGGTTCACTGTCTATGACTGATTTGTTTCTGATATTTATGTTTATCTTAGTTTAGTTTTTAGCACTTGTTATCATTGGTGGATTTGTTTATTGGTTTGGTTGCTCCCTCTCATTTTTGTTTCAATTATTATTTTTTTATGTTAATAATGAAAAAAATTATTTATTTATGATTTTTTAAAATTTTTATTTATTTTCTTTCTTTTTTTCTCCCATTTATTCTGAGCCGTGCAGCTGACAGGGTCTTGGTGCTCTGGCCAGGGGTCAGGCCTGAGCCTCTGAGGTGGGAGAGCCGAGTTCAGGACATTGGTCCACCAGAGACCTTCTGGCCCCATGTAATATCAATTGATGAGAACTCTCCCAGAGATCTCCTTATCAACTATAATACCCAGTTCTACCCAATGGCCAGGAATCTCCAGTGCTGGACACTCCATGCCAAACAACTAGTAAGACGGGAACACAACTCTACCCATTAGCAGAGAGGCTGCCTAAAATCATACTAAGTTCACAGGCACCCCAAAACACACCACCAGACCTGGCCCTGCCCACAAGAAAGACGGTCCAGCCTCACCCACCAGAACACAGGCACCAGTCCCCTCCACCAGGAAGCCTACACAAGCCACTGAACCAACCTCACTGACTGGGGGCAGACACCAAAAACAACAAGAACTATGAACCTGTGGACTGTAAAAAGGAGACCCCAAACACAGCAAGATAACAAAATGAGAAGACAGAGAAATATGCCGCAGATGAAGGAGCAAGGTAAAAACCCATCAGACCAAACAAATGAAGAGGAAATAGGCAGTCTGCCTGAAAAAGAATTCAGAGTAATGATAGTAAAAATGATCCAAAATCTTGCAAATAGAATGGAGAAAATACAAGAAACATTTAACAAGGACCTAGAAGAACTAAAGAACAAAACAATGATGAACAACAAAATAAATGAAATTAAAAATACTCTAGAAGGAATCAATAGCAGAATATCTGAGGCAGAAGAATAGATAAGTGACCTGGAAGATAAAATAGTGGAAATAACTACTGCAGAGCAGAATAAAGAAAAAAGAATGAAAAGAATTGAGGACAGTCTCAGAGACCTCTGGGACAATATTAAACAGACCAACATTCGAATTATAGGGGTCCCAGAAGAAGAAGAGAAAAAGAAAGGGACTGAGAAAATATTTGAAGAGATTATAGTTGAACACTTCCCTAATATGGGAAAGGAAATAGTCAATCAAGTCCAGGAAGCACAGAGAGTCCCATACAGGATAAATACAAGGAGAAACACACCAAGACGCATATTAATCAAGCAATCAAAAATTAAATACAAAGAAAAAATATTAAAAGCAGCAAGGGAAAAGCAACAAATAACATACAAGGGAACTCCGATAAGGTTAACAGCTGATCTTTCAGCAGAAACTCTGCAAGCCAGAAGGGAGTGGCAGGACATATTTAAAGTGATGAAAGGGAAAAACCTACAACCAAGATTACTCTAACCAGCAAGGATCTCATTCAGATTTGATGGAGAAATTAAAACCTTTACAGACAAGCAAAAGTTAAGAGAATTCGGCACTACCAAATGAGCTTTACAACAAATGCTAAAGAAACTTCTCTAGGCAGGAAACACAAGAGAAGGAAAAGACCTACAAAAACAAACCCAAAACAATTCAGAAAATGGTAATAGGAACATACATATCAATAATTAAATGTAAATGGATTAAATTCTGCAACCAAAAGACATAGACTGGCTGAATGGATACAGAAACAAGACCCATCTATATGCTGTCTACAAGCGACCCACTTCAGACCTAGGGACACATGCAGACTGAAAGTGAGGGGATGGAAAAAGATATTCCATGCAAAAGGAAATCAAAAGAAAGCTGGAGTAGCAATTCTCATATCAGACAAAATAGACTTTAAAACAAAGACTATTACAAGAGACAAAGGACACTATGTAATGATCAAGGGATCAATCCAAAAAGAAGATATAACAATTGTAAATATTTATGCACCCAACATAGCAGCACCTCAATACATAAGGCAAATGCTAACAGCCATAAAAGGGGAAATCGACAGTAACACAATCATAGTAGGGGACTTTAACACCCCACTTTCACCAATGGACAGATCATCCAAAATGAAAATAAATAAGGAAACACAAGCTTTAAATGATACATTAAACAACATGGACTTAATTGATATTTAGAGGACATTCCCTCCAAAAACAACAGAATACACTTTCTTCTCAAGTGCTCATGGAACATTCTCCAGGATAGATCATATCTTGGGTCACAAATCAAGCCACAGTAAATTTAAGAAAATTGAAATCGTATCAAGTATCTTTTCTGACCACAACGCTATGAGACTAGATATCAATTACAGGAAAAGATCTGTAGAAAATACAAACACATGGAGGGTAAACAATACATTACTAAATAACCAAGAGATCAAAGAGGAAATAAAAAAATACCTAGAAACAAATGACAGTGAAAACACAGCAACCCAAAACCTATGGGATGGAGCAAAAGCGTTTCTAAGAGGGAAGTTTATAGCAATACAATCCTACCTCAAGAAACAAGAAACATCTCAAATAAACAACCTAACCTTACACCTAAAGCAATTAGAGAAAGAAGAACAAAAAACCCCTCAAAGTTAGCAGAAGGAAAGAAATCATAAAGATCAGATCAGAAATAAATGAAAAGGAAATGAAGGAAACAATAGCAAAGAGCAATAAAACTAAAAGCTGGTTCTTTGAGAAGATAAACAAAATTGATAAACCATTAGCCAGACTCATCAAGAAAAGAAAGGAGAAGACTCAAGTCAAGAGAATTAGAAATGACAAAGGAGAAGTAACAACTTACACTGCAGAAATACAAAGGATCATGAGAGATTACTACAGTCAATTATATGCCAATAAAATGGACAACCAGGAATAAATGGACAAATTCTTAGAAAAGCACAACCTTCCAAGACGGAACCAGGAAGAAATAGAAAATAGAAACAGACAAATCCCAAGCACTGAAATTGAAACTGTGATTACAAGTCTTCTAACAGACAAAAGCCCAGGACCAGATGGATTCACAGGTGAATTCTATCACGTATTTAGAGAAAAGCTAACACCTATCCATCCGAAGTATAGCAGAGTGAGGAACACTCGCAAACTGATTCTATGAGGCCACGATCACCCTGATGACCAAAACCAGACAAAGATGTCAAAAAAAGAAAACTACATGCCAATATCACCAACGAACATAGATGCAAAAATTCTCAACAAAATACTAGCAAACAGAATCCAACAGCACATTAAAAGGATCATGCACTGTGGTCAAGTGGGGTTTATCCCAGGAATGCAAGGATTCTTCAATATACGCAAATCAATCAATGTGATAAACCATATTAACAAATTGAAGGAGAAACACCATATGATAATCTCAATAGATGCAGAAAAAGCTTTCAACAAAATTCAACACCAATTTATGATAAAAAACTCTCCAGAAAGTAGACATAGAGGGAACCTGCCTCAACATAATAAAGGCCATATGTAACAAACCCACAGCCAACATCATTCTCAATGGTGAAAAACTGAAACCATTTCCTCTAAGATCAGGAACAAGACAAGCTTGTCCACTCTCACCACTATTATTCAACATAGTTTTAGAAGTTTTAGCCACAGCAATCAGGGAAGAAAAAGAAATAAAAGGAATCCAAATCAGAAAAGAAGAAGTAAAACTGTTACTGTTTGCAGATGACGTGATAATATACATAGAGAATCCTAAAAATGCCACCAGAAAACTACTAGAGCTAATCAATGAATTTGGTAAAGTAGCAGGATACAAAATTAATGCACAGAAATCTCTTGCATTCCTATACACTAGTGATGAAAAATCTGAAAGTGAAATTAAGGAAACACTCCCATTTACCATTGCAACAAAAATAATAAAATACCTAGGAATAAACCTGCCTAAGGAGACAAAAGACCTGTATGCAGAAAACTATAAGACACTGATGAAAGAAATCAAAGATGATACCAACAGATGGAGAGATAAACCATGTTCTTGGATTGGAAGAATCAACATTATGAAAATGACTGTACTACCCAAAGCAATCTACAGATTCAATGCAATCTCTGTCAAACTGCCAATGGCATTTTTGCAGAATTAGAACAAAAAATTGCACAATTTGCATGGAAACACAAAACACCGCGAATAGCCAAAGCAATCTTGAGAAAGAAAAACGGAGCTGCAGGAATCAGGGTCCCTGACTTAAGACTATACTACAAAGCTACTGTAATCAAGACAGTATGGTACTGGCACAAAAACAGAAATATAGATCAATGGAACAGGATAGAAAGCCCAGAGATAAACCCATGCACACATGGTCACTTAATCTTTGATAAGGGAGGCAAGAATATACACTGGAGAAAAGACAGCCTCTTCAATAATTGGTGCTGGGAAAACTGGACAGGTACATGTAAAAGAATGAAATTAGAACACTTCCTAACACCATACACAAAAATAAACTCAACATGATTTAAAGACCTAAATGTAAGGCCAGACACTATAAAACTCTTGGAGGAAAACAGATGCAGAACACTCTATGACATAAATCACAGCAAGATCCTTTTTGACCCACCTCCTAGAGAAATGGAAATAAAAAGAAAAATAAACAAATGGGACCTGATGAAACTTAAAAGCTTTTGCACAGCAAAGGAGACCATAAACAAGATGAAAAGACAACCCTCAGAATGGGAGAAAATATTTGCAAATGAAGCAACTGATAAAGGATTAATCTCCAAAATATACAAGCAGCTCATGCAGGTCAATATCAAACAAACAAACAAACAAACAACCCAATCCAAAATGGGCAGAAGACCTAAATAGACATTTCTCCAAAGAAGATATACAGATTGCCAACAAACACATGAAAGGATGCTCAACATCCTTAATCATTAGAGAAATGCAAATCAAAACTACAATGAAGTATCACCTCACACTGTTCAGAATGGCCATCATCCAAAACTCTACAAACAATAAATGCTGGAGAGGGTGTGGAGAAAAGGAAACCCTCTTGTACTGTTAGTGGGAATGTAAATTGATACAGCCACTATGGAGAACAGTATGGAGGTTCCTTAAAAAACTAAAAATAGAACTACCATAAGACCCAGCAATCCCACTACTGGGCATATACCCTGAGAAAACCATAATTCAAAAAGTGTCATGTACCACAATGTTCATTGCAGCACTATTTACAATAGCCAGGACATGGAAGCAACCTAACTGTCCATCGACAGATGAATGGATAAAGATGTGGCACATATATACAATGGAATATCACTCAGCCATAAAAACAAACGAAATTGAGTTATTTGTAGTGAGGTGGATGGACCTAGAGACTGTCATACAGAGTGAAGTAAGTCAGAAAGAGGAAAACAAATACCATATGCTAACACATATATATGGAATCTGAGAAAAAAAATAAAAATGGTTCTGAAGAGCCTAGGGGAAGGACAGCAATAAAGACCCAGATGAAGAGAATGGACTTGAGGACACAGGGAGGGGGAAGGGTAAGCTGGGTCAAAGTGAGAGAGTGGCATGGACATATATACACTACCAGATGTAAAATAGATAGCTAGTGGGAAGCAGCCGCATAACACAGGGAGATCAGCTTGGTGGTTTGTGACCACCTAGAGGTGTGGGATAGAGAGGGTGGGAGGGAGACACAAGAGGGAGGAGATATGGGGATATATGTATATGTATAGCTGATTCACTTTGTTATACAGCAGAAACTAAAACAGCATTGTAAAGCAATTACACTCCAATAAGGATGTTAAAAAAAAAAAAGAAGAAAGAAGATTCAGGAAGGACAGGTTTTAGGAAGTAATAGCCACAGTAAGTTTCCAACAGGTGGAATAGAGTGGTCAGAATAACATCATGGTGACAGCTCCAATTGTCATATTTAGGCCATAGATAGAACTTCCTACTCTGTTAATGGTCTAGAAAAAAGAATAATTTGCCTCCCCCCTCACCTTTCTAGAAGGGAAGGACCAGGCTAGAAATTCACACACCAGGAGAAAGAGGGGATTTCCAAAAAGGAACTTGGTGGGGGGTCACTAGGAAGAGCATGAATGGCAAGCAGCCATCCATTTACTGAATTAAATTAGATGATTAGCTCCTGAAGTACAGGGAATAGCCTTTACACTATTTCATCTGTAAAAAGGACCCACTAGTGCCTTGGACAAGTATATGGCCAGACATGTGCTGATAGGAAGGAAAAGGGGGATAGAAAGAGATGATATTAGTATTTATTGAAATTGTATGACAGGACTACACATATTCATGAATGCAGTCATTACTCTGCTGCTCACGTGAGTCAAAACCATGTAAGCAGCACCCATCCAGAAGGCTACCTTGTGAGACTTGCATTGTGTGTGTGCTGAGGTTGTGTACAATCTGGATATGTCAATGGAGATTGTATATAATACTGATCTTAGTGCAGTACCTATTAAAGGTATTCCATAAATTATAATTATGTTTAGTAATGATTTATTATCAGAGTTAAGATTCTCTACGCTATTTGTGCAGGGGGGATCTACTTTTGCCTTTTTTCAATTTGCTCTTGACTGATCATCTAGCTTGTCCCAAAACTCCACAGACGAAAGTTGAAGCCCTATATTTAAATCTCTTCCCATCGGTAAAGTAAGAGTCTATGGGGGTTCCTGGGTGACCTAACAGATATAAAACAGGCTGAATTAAGTGTTAGTAACCACTTTTAAAAAATTATATATACAATGAATAATTCTTTCCAGCTGCTAAGTTTGAAAAAAAAAATAGTAAAATGAGTTAACAAAAACAAAAAACTCAGCCTTTCCCAAGTCCAGAAAATTTGATGGGAAATAAATGCATTCACCAGACTCATCTTGTGTAAGGAATATTTTCAGTGTTCTGGCTTTACTTAGTTATTTCCTCATTTCAGAGTTAAGCCACACAAATAAAGGAAGATGACAGTGCCAGGAAACACGCATCCATCCCTCTTTCCTATGAGTATGCAAGCTGCCAAAGTGCCGACAGAAGTTGAAAGGTCAGCAGTCATCTGTGGCAGATGTGCTTCATTATGATAAACACTTGGATGCTGAAAATGGTTCTGTTCACAGATAGTTTATAATTTAGGTGAGAAATACAAATGTGAGGAAGCTTCACTGCTGGGAATCTTATTTCATGTTTGAGCACAATTAACCAGCTGATAAACAGGCTTTTGTTTTCCATATGAATGGACAATGTCCATTCATTTGGGACACTGTCTTGTCAAATGGGCAACAATAACAATAAAGTTTATGTATCTTGGCTCTCTTCTGCTCTAAAACCTGTAGTAACCTCCTGCGATAGAATCAAGAACCTCAACTGAGCGTGCAAAATAATTATCTTCCAGAATCCACCTGATGGTGATGCTATGGAAGATTATCTTGTTTTGAACTGGAAATAGGACTAAAAATCTCTTTTAATTTCAATAACTTAATTTTAGTATAATCAGAACATGCTTGTAAACCCTAGTATTCTATATTCCACAAGTTTATGTGGCTTAATCTTGAGGAAGATATACATGATCAGATTTCAAAAGACAATCTAAATTTTAAAAGCATATGACAATTTCTTATTATCTGGACTATCTTGTAGCCATTTTCTAAGCCCTTACTGATAAAATGCTGAGAACTTTTCATTGCCACTTAATGTTTTACCACAAACTATAAATTTTGCACCTTCACTTTTTTTCTCCTCACCCACACATTTTCCAGTGTGCCATGTTCATCTCTCTCTCTTTTTTTTTTTCTTCTAAATAATAAGATCATCTGTTCCTGTTTTGGCTTCATAAATGAAGATGACATGACTGTATTGTTTTTTTTTTTTGCTCACAGTGATGATTGAAAAGAAAAGCCACCTGTATCTTCTTGCTTAGTTTCCCTTGAGAAGAATGAGCAAAGTGAGCTGTGTAGCCTAGTAACCGTGGAACATATTTCCTGTATAATGTTCACAACTTTGGCAAGGTGATTATTATTGCTATGCAACTTCTGGTAAAATCTGTGAAAGAAAGGAAAGTATATTATTAGCTTTCACATGTTGACCCAGATATGACTGGATCAGTTTAAGAAGGCAAATCAGTGTAGATTTTCATTTATCCCCTCAATAAATATTTATTGAGTACTACTATGTGCTATTTACTTGAGGATAGAATTATGAATAATGTATGGCTTCAGTTCCCAAGAATTTAATAACCTAGCGTGTTTGGTTGTACTGGTAGTAGCAGTGGTAGATACTGGTGATGATTGGTGATGATTTTGGTTTGTATTGGGAAAGAACTGTTGGGAAGCAGGTATATCACCTGGATTTGTACATCTATCCCCTGGGAAATCCACACTAATTTAACTTTTTTACCTGCTACCTCTATTACCACAGAATTGTTTAAATGTGATATTTCTTAATTACTGATGCCTATCACTCTTAAATCTCACTTACATTTTAATGAGCATCAAGGTTCTCAAAAAATTTCAAAGGGTAGACATCCAACGGTGGGATCAAACTTTAATCAAATATAAGAAATATTCTCAGCTTCCTTCTCTGTCGGGGAAGGTGCTTCATGCTCTATGAGAAATATGCTCATTGGCATAAAGGATATAATTTTCCTGTGGAGATGAGACATGTATATATATGTATCTAAATAATATACAGTATACCTATGTACACACAATGCTCTTGCACATTCGTATATATGTACACATACATATAATGTGGTATTGACCATGTATAAAAAAATGGTACTTCATTCATTCTAGGTAACAGATCACTGTGGGTTGAAGGTTAGTCATAGAGAAAGGTCATTATTAACTTTGACATAAGATGATGTACTAAACTTATTTTAGTAAAAAGAAAGAAGACATGTATTTTCTCATAATGAAAATGAAAAAAGGGAAGAGAAACAATATTGAGGACTTAATGTGGTGAATAATTTCAGGAAATGGAATATCCACCCGGCCCTTTCACTCTGGCCGAAGAATTGGTGTACAGCACTGTTTTCTTTAGGTTGAAATCTTAATGATGAAGAACAACTTACTATGAATTTTTTTCCAGTAACAGTTACCTTTACAGTATTAATGACTCTTGACTTCTCTTGTTTAGCAGTTTTATTGTTTACCTGTTAACTGTATTTGGTAACTAGCTATTATGAACAGAGAAGTATTTGTTGACTTTTATGTGACCAGCCCTGGGCCAGGTTTTAGAGAGCAGAGCAAAAATGCAAGACAAGATGCTTTCCTGCAAGGGTATTCTGATATTATTGGGTGGCCTACTCTCTGGCAATACACTTGAACATGCAGTTACTGGTAATATGGAAAGGGACATGTGTTGCTGCTATAGGGAGACAGGGTTTGTATCTAAGGGCTTTTTAGAAACTGGAGGAAAACACAATACCAGCAAGCAGGGACCCTGCTTCTGGCCTGTATCTTAGGGAACTCTGCACTGTATCTTAGGGAGCTCTGCACTGTATCTTATGGAGCTCTGCACTTTGGAACGCCTTCCACTAAATTTTTAAGGATTCCTTCTGGGGGCCAGGACCCACAGGGTCCAAGAGGACCATCCAGGTCAGGCACCTGAGTTCAGACCAAAGCATTTCTTTCACGGGATCACATGAGATTGAGCTCCCAGAATAGTGCTGACATGTTGATTTCAGGTGAATCTCACTCACTTTGAACACAGGTGGAGTTTAGGGCCCTAGGCTACTGATAGTCCGCCTCTAACCCTTGGGCCACAGGGACAGTTCTCAGCTCTCTGTGTCCAGGTCATATGGCTTCTCTGATCTTTACTCTGTGCCCATCCCCACCCCACTCCTGCCCCCAGTTGTAACCTAGGACAGTTTCCCTACTCCTTCCACAGGCTTTGTGCTACATGTCAGGCAGATCTCTGGCAAAGGCTGTGCCTGTCTCCTTGGAGGGCTTTCCAGGACGTTGCTCCTTGATGCCCATCAGCCCTTCTGATCAAGTTTTCTCTTGCCTGTGATTGATGTGGTGGCATACTCTCCTGGGTTAGTTTTAAGCCTTCCTGGAAATGGATGGACATTCCTTGTGTGAATAGGACTGTTCTTCTTGCTCAGCTCATGGGACCCTCAGCAATCCTCCTCACTGGTGACCATATGTGGTAAACATTGAAAGGTATTAAATTCTAGGAATGCAATGACTTTAGCTAAAGATTTCAAGGGAAGACATATTTAGAAGATATGTTATTTTATGTTTGAACTATAAAATTCTGTTTGATAAAATTAAAATAAAATAATAACTCACACTTTCCTGCATACTTTGGGTAAGATTTGCATTTATTTATAGTCCTCATCAGTGAAGCAGTTATTACCTTTGATAGCACAATGAAGCCATTGGGTAGAGCAGCATCATGAGTAATGATGTAACTAAATAAACAGTAGCAGGGAACTGGAGTAGCAAGAAAATCTATATTATTTCAATACAAATGCATTCTGAAGAGCTATGGCTTTATGAATAATAATGACACTGCTGTCTTTTTCATGTATTGTGAGGTATGACATTATTTAGGAAATGACACATTAGACAATAAATAACATCAAGAGATTGTTCTTGAACCTGAACAGGAAGAGAGAGAGCTTGGATACTAAGAAGAATCATCATATGCACTGATTATACAATAGACAAATATGTAACTACTTCTTCTCTACCCATTGTTCTAAGTCTTCATTTCTGCCTCATATGGGCCCATGGATTTTGTAATATATTTCAAATATAATTATTTATAGAGATATAATTCAGACATTCTAAATTGATCACCCACTGGGTGCTACATGCTACATATTTTATTTATTTATTTATTTATTTATTTATTTCACAGGAAGTTTAATCAGTCAAGTTAATGAAAAAGATCAAAATTTTTGAATTAGTGTATGACAGAAGAAATTTAATTTTGTTGCAAATAATACAGTATTTGGTGTTTCCATTCTGGACAAGCTATGCTGCAGAAAGAGCAATGACATTGAATCTCCGTTCATCAGGGTCACGTTCCCTAAACTTCTTGAAAACTTCTATGGCATCCCTTAATAAAGTTGCATCACTAGTTTCCCCATGGTTAATTGGAAATGGTTTCCATCCATCTAATTCATAGAGATGCCCATCTACATGAACTAATGCAATAAAATGAAGATCTACTTTTTCATCTATATTTTGTGCCTCAGTCTGACCTTCATGGTCACTGGTCTTATGAGTAACTCGAATGGAGTCATAGTTCTCCAGGTATATGGCTCGTTCTTCAGGGCTCAGTGATGCAGACTCCTCCAGGAATTTTTTCAAGGTTGATCCAGATTCAAAGTGCATTTTGTCTTTATTGTTGGCGATAGCATGGATTAGTCCAATTGTTCCACAGGCACTGCTGATTGTTTGCCTCATGAAATATCCTGATGATGTAATATTTTGTCCCTGAGATTTTATTTTTTCCTCTTCTTCTGTTCTGAATACTTCATACTTTTCTGTAATAGGGAAGAGAAGCAACACTGCACACACAGGTCTTGGTACCATGCTAAGGAGTTCAGGATCCATTCCACATACATCAACAAACTGCCAGTTAGGATGTAGACCTAATTGAGCAACTGGTTGGTGACCTCGGGATTGGCCTCCAGCGGCAGCCAGCGCTGACCCTCCATGGCCGCTCCGCCTGGCCCCTCTCCAGCTCTCTAGACATATTTTAAAATTGTTCAAATGAATGAAGTACATGCATTGATCTTGTCCTGTGCCAGCATCCACTATAGAAAGTGCAACTTTTTTTGAGTAATTGTCACATTATTACCTTAACTAATACTTAATTTTACCACAAGTGTTAGATTTTAAATTTTATGTGTCCTAAGTACTTTATGAGAGTCTTTTCCCCCAGATTATTTAGACACAGTTAAAATCCCACCACAAGGAGAAATCATAGTCTACAGTATTATTATCTAATGGATTCAAAAACTATATGTTTTCTGCATGTTTTATGATCCTGGCTTAATTGTCAATGAATGAACACTATGATAATGCCAATAAACTGAAAAATTAGTAGTAATAACTCTAAATTTAAGATCAGTTTCTTATTATAATTAATTTTTCAATTTGCTTATGAAATTTTTAAGTTTCCTTGTTTTCTTTCACTCCCCTTTTTAAAAAGCTTTTCATTTTTTGAAAGAAAACATAAGAAATTGTGATGATTCCAGTTGGGTAAATTTCATGTCTTAATGGTAAATTAAATTATTTAAAATAAAACCATGGATAGAGTAAGTGGTTTAGTCTAGTGTTTCTTCCATAATAATGAAAAGAATCTTTTTTAGGTACCCAGCTGCCCCACTGACTATTTATAATTTTTAAGGAACCACTTTATACATTTTAATTTTGGTGTCATAGGCCACATAAAGATGGATAGACCCTTGTAAAATGACCAAGAAGAATTCTCTGATCATACTTGATGCTTGTAGTCATCAAAGAGTGTTTGCTTTCAAAGGAATTATTATACTTCCAGCTTGCTTGCCTTGGGGAATGTCAATTAAATCCAAATTATTTAATGACAGAGATTTTGCCATTTTTAGAGACAGGGTAAGTGAACTAGAAATGACAAAAATCAAATGAGAAATGAAAAAATACATTTTGATGTTTACCTGTAAATTGCTTATCTTTCAATTAAGCATTAGTTTACCCTTGCCAAATGTCCCCATTTGCAGATGCCTGTTAAAAAATAACCTGTTTTCATTTCCTGCTAGTACACAATTTAGCTTCTTTTAATGCATGCTTGTGCTCAGGGTTTTCTGAAGAGCCTTGTGTTATCTCTGTATCTAGTCCTTATAAAGAATCACTTTCAGCATGTGTGGCCTGGTTCCTAACAGTCTATCGATTCATTGAATTTCCTGAATTTCAGAAAGACCCCCATTGATTCTTTATGCTGCCTGGCAGAGCAATTCTTAATTTTTGTCTGATTCTTTCCAACATCAGTCTTCGGAAGAAAAGGTTTTTCTTACAACGCCTTGAAGGGTTTACTGACTCATGTATCACCAAGAACATTTTAAAGCATTATTTTGTCTGTTATTTAAAGTGGAAAATGCCGTCCCTTAAGACACTGGCACTCTGCCATTTGCCTCCAGAATATTTCATGGTTCACTATCAGAACTGCTGCTTTTTCTCCAAGAACATATGGGCCATTTTGGAGAAGTTTTCTGTAACATTCAGATGCTGAACATATAATCTGTGTACACTTGGTCTCCAGCAAATAATGTTTCTGGAATTTTAATACCTAATGGATTCTTTGGAACTTACTGAAAAGTCTATTAAACATGGTAACACCAAAGGAGGCTTGTGAGTTGGAGGTAGAAGGGACTAAATATAACTGATGCAGAGTTTAACATCATTAGAATGTATTCCTGTGATTTTATTATTTTTCATTGGAGTAGTTCTCTTCTTCTCCTCCCTCTTTTTTCTCTCCGCCTCCTCCTTTTCCTTCTTCTTAGTGATTTCAAATAGTCACTGCAAAATATTTTAAATGGGGGAGAATCTTCCTATACTCTGTGATGTTGATACATAAGTCATTGGAATGTGGTTGGGGTTAGCACACACTTGTGGATGATTGTGTCATTAAAACTGCATCCAATCAATCTGGGAATACCTCACCTGCATTGTTCTTTAAATACCTTTCTCACTAAAACACTTGTTTGGTTTGATGGTGTATATTTTTAGTCAAAGGAATCAAGGAGAACACATTTAAAACAAACAATTAAAATTAAAGTGTGACTACATTCTGGATAGAAGAGCTAATTGCAACTCCAATAAAGAATAGCTTCCCCCCTTGTACAATGTAATGTACTGATGACTAGAACTGGGCAGATTCTAGTGGAAAGACACTAATTCCTTATATTACTGTTCTACCAGATTGTCTCTTTGCTGGTCATTTGGTGAGCAACTCATTGATTTGCTAAGTTATGGAGCTAGGTGGCTCTTAAATGAGAGATAATCTGCAAATGGTTCTATGATGTCTAAGGAAGAATGGAGGAGTACAAGGAAATAAAACAAGAAAATAATAATCATGTTTTAAATCTTGAAATCACTAGTGACTCCACAGTCAGGGACCTCTGCATAGAAAGTTTTTTGCCCAAGCAAACCTGGGGTCTTTCCAGATCCTGAGGAGTTGAGGAGTTGGAGAGGACAGAGGTGATGATGGTCAGAAAAAGATAAAAAGGGAAAATAAAAATACATGACAGAATCTCTGTGTCATCACAGAAGGGGTGAAATCAGGGATAGATTTTAGAGACTGTACCCTTTGGGGAAATCCAAAGTAAGTATGGCCTTGTGTCTTACCACTTCAGTTATTTCATCTCTCTTATGTTTCAGATATATATATGTGATCTGGTTGTCATCTCACTCTTATTCTCTGTGTCATTTTGCCATTTGGCCATGACAACAACCAGTGTGAGAATAAAGTCATGGCCTTCTCTGGACTCACTGTGTGGTTAGCGACATCCACTTGCTCCCTGAAGATTTCTTTAAAGGACAGGGAAAAGGGAAGCTTGGGAAGGACCCTGATAGGCAACAGGAGAGGAGGAGGAAAACAGTAAGATAGATTCCTTCACTCCCATGGCCATGTAGCAGACAGGAGAGACAGTGGAAATGATGTGTTCGCCCTCACCTTCTAGAGGCAAAGTCAAGAGAAAAAAATCCACACTTGTTGGGAAAGGTTCAAAGGTTCAATTAAACAAACATAGTTGTTTAATTGTCTGCTTGATGGTAGGTTAGTATATTTCTTTTACCCATAAACCACAATGTGATTATTTACGTATGACTCACATTATATTAAAATAGTATTTGTTTTTCAGATGAGGGTGTTCTCATTAAAATTTGGTGAACAAAAGTATAAATGTATCTTTATGAAATCCCCAAATAAATACATCCTAAAAAGGAACTTTGGAGGAGAGTGATATATTACTGTACCTTTTAGTACATCTACAGTTATCCACCCCCCAAGCATCACCCTCTCAGTCCTGATTTCTCTGAGCCACTTGATGCTTTCGTTTTTACTTACCCTGAAACATATAACTTGGAGTTAGAACTTAGTACAACACATGATAGTGTTTCACTAGAATGTTTACCAGATGCAGACAATCATTTAAATATTTCTATTCTGGAGACACACCTTTGATTTCTGTGTTTGAATATGTGTTATGAGAAACATGTTCCATGTTTATTCAAAGATTCCCAGATCCTGGCATGTATTATTTAGTAGAACTGAACCAATTTTAAATCCTACTACCCAAGGAAGCCCAAGATATTCAGAAGATCTACACACCTATAATGTCCACACATATCGGCACCCACACACCCAGAGGCAGAAGATTCTCAAAATGTGTATTTGAAGAGAGACAGTATAGAGGAGTGGGGAGGGCTGCATACGATGCTGTATTCAAGTCAGTAAAAGTGTATCATTATCTTAGAGTTTCTCAAAGGGAGTTTAGTTTCTGAAAATCCTATGAACACCTTGGTAGAGTGAAGTCTCACCTGTGACATGATCCTTTGGTCTTTCCTACGTTTTTGCCCTTCATGTTCAAAAGTGGTGCTTCAGATGGTGTCAGTGTATTTGTCAGATCTCCATCCATCAGTAGGCCTCCTTCTTGGCTTGTTTACATGAGCCCTGACTTGCAGGGAACATGGGCAGCCACAGAACACAGGGAAAAGGGCCATGATAACGGCAGGGAGAGAATGCCGCTGTGCCTTCTCTCATACCCAGGATGTACGCCCTCTGTCCTCACACGGAGAGGCATGAAATAAGGAAATTGATATTCATGGCATCTTTTATAGGACATTAAGTCAATAAAGTCTTTTAAAAATTCAGTGACTTGTAAATCTTTATTCTTAAGATTATAATCTTAAGTTTTATATATATATATATATATATATATATATCTATATATCTATCTTAAGATTTTATATATATGTATAAATGATGAATCTTGGTTTTGTCTCCAGTGGATATAGGCATTTGATCCTAGACAGTCACCAACATTTCTTTTTACATAGTTTATGATGACAGTCACTTGCTTTTCCACCTTCACTAGAAAGACATAACTCATGCTCCTCCATTTACCTAGGACTTGTGGAAGAAATGGTGAATCCCACCCTGACCCCAGGGTTGAGACTGTTTCTTTCTGTGACATGCACAATCCCTGTGATGCTAGACCATAGGAGAGCATGACAGGTAGTGTATCACCAAGAAGTTTGTTGTCATATGCATTGTGAACATGTCATGAGCTCTAGACCATTGGCAAGAAATTAACAAAGACCAACTATATAGGTTGCTTGTTACTGTCTTTTGATACCACCACTAGAATCATTCTTCTGTCTTCAAGTTTTGTCAGTCTTGTTGCGCTAGTTAACAATTTAATAGGGTCCTATGTACTTTGGTATGAATACTGACCATGTCAAAGCCACGATTTATGCTAATACAGCAACTTCCCACAGGAACCTCTAATCTAGAGGTTATATAGTAAATCTTAGTTGGATGGAAATGTATAGTCCAAATGCCATAGTAAACAAATACCATCTTTTTTATCCACTTATCTCTGTCATACTATTACTTGTTAGCTACTAAAGGAGAAAATTTTGATTGTGTTTAATTGGTGGCAATTAATAATATTAGCTCCATCTTCAGTATTCCATAAGGCATATGATTTCTCCACTCAAATATTTCAACATTCACTCAGATATTTCAAATGGTTAAACCAGCTTCCTCTTTGACATGCTTAGAAGAGACCCTGGGTTTGACTTTTTATGCTTTTAAATGCGCTGTGAATCACTCTGCCAAACTCCTGCCCTTCAAGTGAATGACATATTTTATTTACACTCTTAGAAAAAAATCTATGCATAGCCATTATTAATCACTCACACCTTTAAGAACGATCTTACCTTTTAGCTATTCATCAAGATCGGTATCCTTCCCGTTAGAAAGAGACACATCATAACCGATGTACAATCAAACTGTAGATGGGCCCAAGTACACAGCTAATACCAGAATAGATGCCTCTTCACTTGAGGATTACACTCACATGTGTGCATGCACACACACACACACACACACACACACACACACACTCTCACACCTCAGTATGCTGTATCCATTCTGGCAAGTCCCTTTAAAATGCCAAACTGCTAAAACCATGTCAGCTCTCAGATAATACATCACTACGATACTGAAGAGCAACATATCATTTCCAAAGCTGCTCCTACCCTGACCAAGGCCAATAAGACATTGGACCATTGGAAACAACAAAAGTTCAAAGACCATAGTCTATGATTTTTATCAGAAGCAGGAGAGGGGAAAATTGGCAAATAAATAAGTTCTCTCTGCTGATGTACTAATTTCAAGAGAAGACTATTTATAATTGAATCATCTCCATTTAAAAATCAAGAAAATACATTTTTCCACCTTTGACAATAATTGCAATGCATGCTTTTCATTAGTGAAGAAATGCTAAATACATTCACAAAATGTGTTTAAAAGAATTTCATTTTTTGGTGGACATTCTCATGCATCTCTAAAATGTTGGCTGGAAATTGCAAAGGCGATGCTTTCGTCAGCCCCACGGGAAAACAAAACAAAATAGAACTCAAAGTATCTTTGATTTTCCCTTTTTCTTTAGCTACTACTCTGATTTTTGTATTGGGATGAGAATTAGAAAAGGCCAAATGTGTAGCTGGCTTCTAAAAGGTTTTAGATAACAGCAAAATGAGGTAGAAAATGCTTCAGAGTAAGATTCTTATTACATAACATCTGTCTTCAAACGTGCATAACCTTAAAAATATCACTAAAATAAATATATCATGAGAGAGACATTTAACTATACCGGTAGCACTTTAAAATTACAAGATCAAGAAAAACTTTGCAGTAAGGCTTTGAATCATAGAAGATGCTAAGAACTCTCTTTTCAACAGAATGTTTAACTCCCTGGGCATTAAGGAATTACTTAATAGAAAAGGAAATAACCCATGGGAGAAAATGTAGCCAGCAGTAAAGCTGCTTAAAATTTTTGATAGGCCCTAGTATAGCACAGCAGAAAGGCAAATGATTCTATGCTCACTCCAAAACTCTCTTTCTTAAGAGTTTCTCATTCATTAATTTTTCTTTGCTGGCATTAAAAGCTTCCAAAGAGAGAGGCTGGGATATTGAACTTGTTATGAATATCCTTCTTACTGATTTCCTCACTTCATGGAAGTCAGATCTGTAAGACATAGGATCTAATCCCAATTTAGACTTTTATAACTAAACCCTAAAGCAAAGAAAGGCAAGTAAAGAAAGGCAGCCCCTGGAAGAAGTTACTGCAGGTAACAGGGGGTATATTGCTCACCATTAAGTGTCTTAAACACAGAATAGTCAATCTTTCTTAAGGTATATTTAGTGAATGCTTATAATGTGCCTGGAATTGTGTGAAATTCTGGTGAGGATATAAGCATGGCAAGTACAGGTCCCTTTTGTCAAGGAGTTCACAGTCTAATATATGAGACTCGTGAAAATAATAACATTATAATGTGACATGGACCACAGAATAGCTGAGAATACAATTCCATAGAAACAAGTACTCCAGAATTATATTTCATGTGGGCTTTAAACACATTGTGGAAAAGCCATCCTATGTATTTTAAAAATATTTTCCTGAGGAGCGAAATAATTTTGTGATCTTATATATTACACGCCTTTAAAGAGAGTGCCCCACTTTTTCTCGTATCAAACTAGCAGTCTCATTCAATGAGGATGTTACTGTATGGCATGATGAATTTAAAGCAGCAGGGTTCATTATCTCCAGGTTTCAGGAAGGCAAAGGCAGAGACAAAGGGATACCCCTTTAGGATCTGGATTACTTTAGCCTGTTACATTTCAACTATCAAACCTGCACAAGAAGCACCCAGATTAGTCAATAAGCAGATGATTAGAGATAAAACCTCTCATCTTGGGATAAATTTAATCCAGGCAGCATGTGCTCTTTGGTCATTTTATAAATATAGCATTTTAGAACAACATTCTCAGAGATCCAGCAGTGTATATCCAGCATTGCAGCTAAAATAGTCAAATAGAAATAAAAATAACTCTCCAGAAAGTCGCTGGCATTCATGTTTCCATTGGAGAATAATTACAGAAGTCAGTTTAAAAGCTAACTTAAGAGATGTTGAACCTCTCACCCCCGCAGACATGCTAATGACTAGTTGTATTATAGTCTTAAAGCAAAGGTTCCAAAACCTTCTCTTCCCCAGATTTACGGTGTCACAATTACTGGCCGGGACCAGGCTCTCTGGAAGGAAACAGAAATTCCCTGGGCAGGGAGGAGATCCAACCACACATCTCTGGGGGCAGCAGAATTTAGCCCTGAAGGTTTAATATTTCTAATCCTGTTATTTTCTAATCCTATTACTACAATGTTGAGGTGAATTGAATTTATTTCCTTCTTTATCTTTGTGCAATCTCACATATTTCCTTTAATAACGACCCTGCAAACAGTTTTGCTTCTTTAATTCCTAAAAAGAATATATACACCATCTAAATGATATCTGTTTATAGTAACATGCAGTGCTGTCTCCTTGCGATGCCTCATGACAAAGCTGGTATTACAGTGACTACACATCCAGCCCGTGATTTCTTGCCTTTTATTAACCCAACTTATTATTACATCAAAAATCATGGTTTCCACTGATGACAGATTCAGCACACACACATTCACACTAATGTGTGTGTTTATGTGTGTGTGAAATAGCTACACAATGAGTTATTGAGTTGTATATAGAAAAAATGCTAGGCAACTGCAAATTACAAGGATATAATGCCATCAAGGGGTTTAATGGTGACATCATAAATCACAAGAGCAAGGTATAAATGGACTGTGCTTTCCCACAACTCTCAGATGCCTCTGGCGCTATGATTTGAAAAGTTGTCTACTCTCCCCCAACCAGTATTCCCCTACACGTGGATAATTTGTGTTATAATTTCCATCGTCTCCAATCCTCTTTACTTTTCCTCAACTTCAAACCTTCTCTCTACACCCGGAAAGAATCTGTCTTTCCCCCTCTGCTATTAGAGCAGCTATATTTAAATGGAACACTGGATTGTCCCAAGTTGAAATATAACAATTCTAAAAATCTTGCAATTCTGGGCTAGGTGTCACACTCAGACAATATGACAGACAGGTGACAACACACGCAAGAATTAAGAGATTTTTCTCCTCTTGGATAACAGTATGCTTCATGCACTCTTCTCTTTTCCTCTGAGACTAGGAAATCTAATTACTCTACTACCCCTGTTAGGACTGCAAACATAGAAATGGGTTTTATAGTTTTGCTTTTTCTTCGCATCTGAAGTTCAGTGAATCCAAGTAATTTATTTCTTATGTCCTAAATGATTCCCTTTTCTCTCTGATGCTGTCTTACGAGAGAATATATTAACATAAAGTAATAACTGGCCCAAACTTGTGTCCAAATTTAAATATGTCCTAGCAAAGCCAGCTCCATTCTAATTGGTTTTATGTGTCACTTTAAAGCTAGAAGACCCAACCTCCTGGCAGCTTTGCTTTGGGTCTTAATTAGCCACTTAACTGCAAATTGGTTGGCACCCTAGTCCTTTCATCAGTTGTTACCCAAATAGCATCACCGACTTAGGATAAAGAAAAGATCCCACATGTAGCAGGTCTTTCCATCATTATTGCCCTTTAATACAAAGAGGGGGGTTCCCAACTCTAATTAAGGCTACGTTTTTGATAGGCAATTGGCATCTTATTTAATTCACTCTCAGTGCAGTGTCTTAAAGGGAAAACAATCACAGTAATGTGTGTATAGTGCTATATAATTTACAAAATATTTTCATCTACTTTATTACTCTTACACAGTGTCTGTTTTAGCCATGTATTAATCAATATGTTTTTATTGGTTGTAGTGGTTTAAGATGTAGGTGTTATTTCAGTCCTTTTCCATTTGCCTGCATATCCGCTAAGCTGTCTATCTCCAGTATATATAAGGAGTCGGCATCTTTATTTTTTGTTGCACTTCTAGAATGATACATATACTACATGGAGAGGTACTTCTCTGCAAAGCAAACGTAAGTGGTTAGTGGGCAGAAGAGTCACCACCTTCAAAGAAGACACAGTTAGTTATGAGAGAGAAGAAAAGAATCGAGAAAGAGCAAGGAGGCTTGGTTCTGTGAGTACAGAAATAAGCACATAAGGGAAAAGGGGGCCACAGATATAGGTTGGATCTAAAAATGTGCCAGAGGAGAGTGAGAATTCGAAAAGAGTGTGACTTAATTAGTTTAGTGTTTTAACAGAATACCCTCAGTTGGTGCTTTGCATGCGATATGATATAACATCCTTTGTTTCTGCTGGAAAAGAAAATAAATAATTATGGTGCCTTTTTAGTAAGCAACACTGTGGGTTTTTTAAACCTGTCTTTTCAAACTGGTTTTATTAATTTATGCTACCACACTTTTTATACATTTTATAATGCAGGTATTCTTTTCTAATCTATCATTTTAAACCACTAGAAATTATATATGGTCATTACACTCAAACTTCCCATCTTTCTGAAAGGCAGCAGTTGAGACTTTGCATACCCCAAATTTCCTCTGCCCATCACAGCTCACGGAGCTGACGTCCAAACCCACAGGCTGACCAAGAGTGAGATTCTTTCAGGCTGTGTGTTTCTGAAAACTTGGAAATACTGAATTATGTTTATGAGATTCATTTCTCAACTGCTCCAGAGCTTATAAAATATTAGTATTTACAATATCCCGTAACAACAAACACAGCATGGAGGCAGCTGCCTCATCAGAGACTGAGCCACAATGATTTCAGACATTTGTCTATTTATCATGGATTGGATTTCCTTGGCAAAGAATTCAGTAAGGACGATGAGCACACCAGTCCAACACTTTGCTCAACTTTGCAATGAAATTTGCCCCTCACCATCACTCCAAACGCAATGCTTCTATTTGGTAAGCCCATTGCCTCTAAGGTGAAGTGTGAAAAATAGCGATGTGGAACTGAGATCAAATGAAGTCAGGCCTTTGATTAAATGCAAACTGAGAGGGGTTGTGAAGGGAACACAGATATTTTCCCTTTGGCCAACATAGGCAGCATCTACAATTAAATCTCAAAAGGAGCAGATGTATGCTTACAAGAAAGATTTGAAAGAAAAATCATTAGGAATTATTATGCTTTAGCTATATCCAAAAGCAAACTTATTCCATGAAATGTATGAGCTATTAACTCTGGCAACACTAGACCTGTTTTCCTCCCATATGTGATTATACAGTACCCTGTTTTTAAGTATATTATGCATTTGAATGTATCCAACAAGTTCTCTGCCCTAAATAAAAATTCAGTCGTCTACAAGAAGCTTGATGATAATGCAATCGCTGTAAATTACTCAGCTAGCAAAGGATTTTGTTTTCCTACGTCAGACAAACAAATGAAGCACTTTACTTAGTATCTTTCACCTAGTAAGTACTGAATAAAATGTCCAAATGAACGAAATAGATGAGAAAAGAGAACTAGTCTAATAAGATAATATTTCTAGCTCATGCTACATGGTTCCTTCTGTGATAGCTAAAGAATCTTGTTTTAACCACTTCAAAAGGAAAAATATTTTATTTTTGTTTAACTACCAAAGTAATTTCACAGTGCAGCTGCTTGCCCACAAAGAACCCTGGGTAAAGGAGGGTCCACCTGAAATGAATGTGTAGCCAAAAAAAAAAAAAAAAAAAAAAACTTGGTGTGTCTGAGAGTTCATTAGGCCTTCCCTGTGATAGACATTACCCTGAAAAATAAAATGGAGAGTCTCTTTTCCTCTCTCTAGATTGAGTTTATTCTGGCCAAAAAAACACATTCCAGAGTTTTTCTAATTTTCTTACTGGTGAGTTCATTTGTGAGTGGCCACAACAGTTGGCCGAGGTCAGCAAGTCAGGACCACAATGCTTTAAGACTCTTGGGAGTTGTAATTTTTATATTAAAATGGAAGTTATTCAGGGTGGTTGTTTTCCCCCAGCTGTTGTTAAGGACTGTATGCTGACCACCCAGTGGACGAGACCAGGGTGGGTGGAAGTGGAGAAACTATTTGATGTGACTCAAAAGAAGAAAATGCAAGATTCTTGGGGAAGATTCTATTCTGGTAGGAGGCCATGAAATACTTGTCTTAAACAACTAATCTTATTTTGTACCCTAGATTATAAACCTACCTCCTATGAGCAGCCCTTAAAAATTGAGACAAAATAGAAGACAGTGCCGAGGCGCTGTAGGAAGAAGATATATATTAAAGTCAAGTTCATAGAATACAGAAAATAGACGACTCTAGTCTCTTAGATATTTTTAATTTTTTTTTTTATATCCTGTTTTGAATAATACTAAAAAGTCAATGAATAATTTAATGTTAATTGAGTAAACCTTATGTAAGCTATTCTATCTGAATAATTTTATAAAACTGGAGTTATAGAACTGACTTTATAAATAGACTATCAAGTAGAATTACTATTTCTAAATAATAGAAGTAATAAAAGGGTGCAAGAATAGTGTGATTATATGGTTTTGTTTTACTCATGGATGAATAAGTAGTTTTTTCTTTAAATGACTAATTTAAACCTTAATTAATCCTTGGCTAATAAAGTAAACATAATTTAGTTCATTAAGGTGTCACTGAGAATAGAGACGTCCATTTCTATTACGTTACTTAGAATGTAAGCTTCATGAGATTAGGAAAACAGGCTTATTTACTACTATATTCCTATTACCTACAACAGTTGCTGACAAATTTTAAACATTAGGTAAACTATTTGCTGAATAAATGCACCTAAATCAGTGATTTTGCTGACCAAAGAGAAAAACTATAAAACCAAAACAAACTAAAACAAATCACAGAAAAACAAGAATCTTAAGATTGAACCCAGAAATTTGAATGTTTTAGTAGATTGCCCAGTGATTTTGGTGATCATTTAATTTTGGGAACCACCAACTGTATACAAGTGGGTACCATGTATTAGCAACCACAAGGTGAACCTATCTATAGACATGGAATTCAATTTAAAAGAAAGAATTTGAATGTCTTTAAAAGAGGCACACTCAATCTGGTTAGCAAAAATTTCTGTATCCCTCTCTACCGTTGTACACTAATTTCATTTTACTCATTTCCTCTACCTGTCTCGCAACAGAAGACATTTGGGTTTCCAATCTCTGAATTATAGATTCTTGTAACTCAGTCTTCACAGACTCTCAATTTATATGAAAGCTTCAATTTGATATTTTTTCCCTTATTTTATTTTTATATTTCTCATAAGAAACAAAATGCACTTTTGAGATTAAAAAATAGGAGATCCAAGAAGAAACTTGAACTAGATGCCCATTTAAAAACTTCCAACAGTGAAATTCTATGAAGACACTCATAATGAAAGTCTCAAGTATTTAGTACATTCCTCAAATCTCTAATGCTTTTATGGAGAGAGGCATACAGAAGACAAGCAAAAGAAGAGGTTTATACCTTGAGGGCTGGAAACAGATCTGCCTTCAAATGCAGGAATCTCATTTGCTATTTTAAAATTTTATGTGGCTTTTGTTAAAGGCACATTGCAAACTAGGATTTACCTCTTTCAGGTTACCGGTGTGATAATAGACTCAAATATTCCTTTGTGGTTTGAAGAAGTGTTTAAGGCTTCTTCATCTGGCCTTGTTTCTCTCTTCAGCCGCATGTTTTACCACCTCTCTGAACTTTTACCCAAAATATTTTCAGTTCCTAGAACAGACCACCGTCTCTCTTACCTTTAGGCATCCTCTCATATTGGTACTACCATCTGGAATATCTCTCTCATCTTCTCTTGGCTAATTCGTCTCTTAGATTCTGGTAAGGAGACATTGTTTATCCTTAAGGAGATGAGTTCCAATGTAATTCATCAGCCCTCAAGTTGCTGGTTGCTTCAAAGAATGGTGCTCCCCACAGGCTCTGTCTTGCTGCTGGTAGACATTAAGAAGTGGCAGTAACTAGACTGGGCTTTGGGAGAAGGAGCCCATACATAGTTTCCATTCCTTCCACCATGCCCACTCTTTCCATAGTCCCATTGCACAAGCTCATTTAGGCCCTGGGGTAGCAGAGGAAACAAGCTGGTTGATATCTATGAGACAAGTCATCCTATCCATGTTGTTATTGAGGGTTTACTCTGTGGGGAACATTTTTTCTTGTGAGGATTAACTGGAGACACAAAGAGTTATGTGCTTTACACTTACCCCAAAAGTCCATCTGTAGATCTCTACTCAAGACTTCCTTATCTACAATCCTCCAGCTTCATTCTACTGCCCATGACTGAGTAGCCAAGGCATTTCCCACTGTCCATGAGTTCATGTATAACCATCCTTCAGATCACTTCTCCCTCCATATTAAGTGAATGATACAGTGTACTGCTCTTATCTCTGCCTGCTGGTAAGATTTTCCCTAACACTGTCCTTTAGACAAGTTCTAAGTGGGAATACAATGGAATGGTAGTCCATTTTTGGCTACCACCAACATATGTGAAAAGGCTCAAGTTCCTTTCTTCATTATGTGGTTGTAGGGACCCCCCCCTTTCCCCTCCAAGGGGCCATAGTTAGTTGAGGGAGAAGCGATGGCACAAGCATGAAATAAAGTGCTCAGGCTTATAAAGTTGGCCAGAGCCCTCTCAGAGCCAGTAATCCAATGGGCACTGGGGCAAGACAGAGGTGAGGCAGAGAGGACCTGAAGTGGTGCATATGAGGTGCCTGATAAATATCCTCAGTATTTCCACAGTGACTGACTCATAGGATGTACTAAAAATATTTGTGGATTTATCATCAGAAGCATGAAACCATCAACACTGATGAAGAAAGCTGACTATTCTGAGAAGTTAAGGGAGGTGAATCTTAGAAACCTTTTAAATGGAAGGAGATAGAATTAAAATGGCTGTAGTAGATTACAAGAGAATGCTTATAAAGATGGGTTTTAGGCAAAAGCAGACTTAAGAGATATAGTAAGAGTGAGCAAGTATGTCTGAGAGAATAAGGAGGGATAATGGAGTAAAAGATGAGGCAGGGAACTGACAAGTTTTAAAGCACCGTATAAACATCTACCTGGGCTGGGATCCTCTGGAAGACGTGTGCAGTTGGGCTGGGTAATTTTATGTGTCAAATTGACTAGGCTAAGGGATACCCAGGTAGCCAGTAAAATACTATTTCTGAGTGTGCCTGTGAGAGTGTTTCCAGAAGAGATGAGCATTTGAATCAGTAGCCTGAGTAAGGAAGATCCCCTCCCCAATGTGGGTGGGTGTCATCCAATTGGTTAAGGGACCAAATAGAACAAAAAGGTAGAGGAAGGGCAAATTCTCTGTCTTTAATTCACCTGGAATGTCTGTTTTCTCCTGCCCTTGAACATTGGAGCTCCTGGTTCTCAGACCTCTTGACCCTGGAACTTAGAAGAGTGAACGAACCCCCTTTACACCAGGAGTTACATTATCAGCTCCCCTGGTTCTCAGGGCTTCCAACTTGGACCGTATTACACCACCAGCTTTCCTAGTTGTCCAGCTCGCAGACAGCAGATTGCGGGGCTTCTCAGCCTCCTTAAACATGTAAGCCAATTTCTATAATAAATACCCTCTTACATGTATCTATGTATACCCTATTGATTCTGTTTCTCTGGAGAACCCTGACTAATACAAGAGTGCAGAGTACTGACAATTTTAAGACTGCTAATTTGAAGAGGACTAATTTGCAGCAGTTCTTATGGGTTGTAAGCACAAGCTGTTGCAGTATGAGCTGTGAACTTGAAATATAGTGATTGGTTTTAATCCTGTCTTTGCCACCTACGGCATTTTCCCTTAGCTGCAATGTGAGCGACGGAATAGGTCTTTGAGCCTCTTTCAGGCTTGAACATTATACAATTATGATCACAAATTAGAACCCTAAGATTCTATGACTATCCAAGGGAGGAATCCTCAAAGCCTGACAAAAAGATAGCTTCACAAGGTGTGGAGGTGTGGGCAGTGCTGTATAAAACATAAAACAAAATGATTGGACATGCAAATGATCGTATAGCTAAATGATCAGCTAACAAAACTATGATGAAGATGATCTTACAGGATATAGGGAAGAACTATAAGAAGTCACATTTTAATATTGTCTAGATAGGGATGTCAGTGAGACCTTCCATTGGACAGGAAGGAGAGGGAAAGTGAACAGCAGATTTCGGTGATATCTGCATGTAGATGTATCTGGTAGCTAGATTCGTGTTAGTAGATAAAACTAAGATTTTAATCTAAGTATCTTAAATTGGAGTCACATGAAACTTCCTTTGCAGATGAATTGTATGATGTGAAGTTAAAGGAAATTCTGGAAAGGTGGCTGAGTAGTAAAATGTAAATACAGCAACAAAACCTCCAAGCTCTTGGGAGATGGAGGGAACTATAGTATGTTATTGAAGAGAGGAAGAATACAAAAGAGTAATAGTTACTCCTCTCACATTATCTAGCTACTTCCTCTTCCTTTTTTATATTTTTGTGAACAACATGGTGTTTGTGTATGAGTTCAGGTTAGATAGGATTAAATCAGAGGAGAATTTAAACCCTGTTTTTGTTCAAAAGATAAGTGTCAATGATGGGTTGGCAGATGACTTCAGTATGCAAATATTTTGGCTTTTATCAAGATAAGATGGATTCCAGCACAAACTACTTCCACCTGCAGACTTTTCTTAATAAAAATGCAGTCATGTTGTCTTGGGTCCACTTTCTTTATCAAGACGCTCAATTTTCTTTACTTCACTATAATGGCCCTGAGATACATTCCTCCTTGACTAAGGTTAAGGTGGAGGATACAGATGTAATGCCATACTATAAAACTGTAGTTTTATCCATCTGGATCAACTTCCATGCTATTATTATCCATATGGGAAATTGCAAAGAAAGCAGAAATATGACTTTCATTAGATTTGTAAAATATACTGATATAAAACAGAATAGATTGTCTATCACTTTGTTTATCGTTCTGGGCAGAGAAATGTGCCAATCATCCAACTATACATATTTCCATATACAATTGAATACTCCTAAAATATTTACATCTAGATATGTTGTCCAATGGGAAAATCTTTCAAAGTGATCTATTGTTTTTATCTGGCTCTTCTCTTCCCACAACTCTGGCATATTGTAAATTGTCTCGAAGAGTCTTGTTACAATGTTTAGTTCTTTAACCTCATGTCAAATTGAAGGCTAGTTTGACCCATATTAAAAAATGGTAGAAAAATAGAAAAGAAGACATTGGTGATAAACAGTGTTTAATTCCATTTTGGAGAAAACAATCAACTCTCTTTAGGATAAAGCTGAAAATGGCAAAAGCTCACACACATATACAGTGTTGTATCATTCTCAGGTTAATAAAAACAATTTATATGCAGGGTAGTGAACAAGAGGGGTGTTATGGAAAACATTTCTCACCCAGGGACAGTGTACCAGATGTGCTAAGACTTATGGGAGCAATCAGAGGTGACCAAGTCTCTGTGGCAGGCCTTATTAAGTTAGATGGCGACCCAGCATCTTCAAATTATTAAACTGTCGAGGACTTCAGTGATTAAAACTGAAGAAAGGTCAGATACAAACCTTCAGAACGTCCCTGCACTGAAATTTTCTTATAGGCACTAGACCCTCATGGAGATATTTCTCTTGATACATGGATTCGTAAACATTAAATATTTGAACTGGATTTACGGAGAGCTTGAGGGAATTTTAGTAGATGATGCTTCCTCAAGCTATCTCATACCAGTTTCAAAGCTTTAACCAACATCTCAAGAAATATCCTTAGAGGGTGATTTTGCATGTCATCAGAACTGAGGACAGAGGAACAGATTCATGGGGACTTTGACATATTCAGTTAGGTCCAAAAAGACAATAGTTACAGGTAGAGACATTAGGATAAACTTTCAAAACCTTACAATGAATATATGTAAAAGTTAAAATTAAGTTAGCACTTATTGATGGTTTAATGCTCCCCCAAGTCATATCCTAGGCTTTAAATATTGTTTGAGTTTAGATAACTTTTCTCTGTCCTGGGCTCTTCCTCTCTTTCTCCAAATGTATCTCTATATTATGATACATAGATAAACCAAACTCTGAATACATTCATATGTAAATGTAGAGGTACAGGGGTATCATGTATCTATAAATAAATACTACGCATGCATCGGGATGTTAAACGTTACCCTTCCTGTTGTCTTGGAATTTAAGCAGAAGTCTCAATTTGATATGCATCAAAATGCTTCACATCCAGAAGCAAGTTGCTGTACTATCTCCGCAGCACATGCCAAATCAGTTCTGCAAGCTTTAGCCTGTTGCTCAAGTCCTCATTTTTCCTGATGATGACTCATGGTATTAATAATGGTGGTATAACAGACAGAGAAGATCAAATTTCAAATTCAATGTATTTTATTCCACACATTCCAAATCTTATTTTAAAACTATACTTTGATACGAACAATACAATTTTAGATGAAGGATTTAATAGACAAAATGATGGATTTGCTGTAGTTTCTTAAAAAGTATTTTTGAACACTTTTGTATCTATTTTATTGAAAAAAGAAAATACTTTTACTGATATAATCTATAGTTTTTCTTTATGAGAATTTTACGTATTGATAGTTGATTCATATTCCATTTCCCACAAATATTAAAGTCCTGTCCTTCTAATATGCTTAACATGAAGAATAATTCAGAGTTTTGGAATGCAAATACTTAAACATGAAATCTTACAGTTTGTGCACATGAGAAAACTACATAGATGACAGTGTCCCTGTCTTTGTGGAGACACAAATCTCAGATCGCTTTTCAGATTCGCACATGTTCTTTCATTTTCTTTCTTGATCAACATGCTGCCTGTGCTATTTTCCCCTCCACTTTCTGACTTACATGAAAATCCTGGAAGTTTGAGGAGCTGGCTCTCTGTGAGGTGAATCTTGACCAGTGGGAAAGGGAAGGAGTCAGGTACATCAATTCCTTCTGTTTTCTTTCTCTTCCCCACGGACTCCTCAAGGCTTGCTTCCTTTTCGCAAAACTTGCAGTTCTGAGTGCCAGGTAACACGAGGAAAAAGCAACCAACCATGTGTCTTTGTGGCTCCTTGTTAAGCAGAAACCAGTGTGGTAATACATCATAGCACACTGGTTTCACATTGCTTTGCTTTGCTTCACCTTTTCTCTCACCTTCACCACCAGGACTAACACCTCCTAAAAAGTGTTAACACCTTAACCCTTGCCCCATCCTCTGCTTCCTAGAAGACTCAGTTAGGACACTTTCCATTTAGGATGACTTCTTTCAGCATATGTAGACTTGGGCCATCAGCATTCTGGGGAAAATTTTGGTAATGAATCTGTCCTTGCTATTGTTTTGATAAACTAAAGGAAAAATATATGGATCTGCAGAGTAGGAGCTTATTTATTCAGACACCTAAAATTGTGATAGAAAAGACGACTGTCAAAGCCAAGTGTAAGGTTGTGGTGGTAATCCCAAGACTCTATCAAGGAGAGAGAGTTACCTCATTCTGGTCCAGAGAAAAGTTACTGGGTTCAATGCATAATATTTAAGATTTTGTAGCACATTCCAGATTGCATCACCATTGTTTCTAACCCAGTGGGTGATCTTACATATGTTATCTGAAACTCAGTGAACAACCCAAGCCCCATGTGATTAGAAGTGAGTATAATCTGGATTCTACTAGATTGGGCTATTTTATGTCTGAAAATCTTGGCATTCATCCCAGCAGCTGTCATAGATGGATTTGAGAGGACCATGGTGACTCAAGTTTGGCTACGTAGAGTGAAGTGAATATGGCAAGAACTTTGCTTTTTATACCAAATTCAGAAATGAGAATAGACATTGACCATGAGATTTGGAAGGAAGTCTATAATTTGGTGGGTAAAAGTGCCTATGAGGTGTTAAAATGGAAAGGATATGTAAACTTTGCCATTGATGTAAGTGTGGCTTAATTGAATCCATATTTAAAACAATATCCATGTTCATCTACTATTAATAATAGTAAAAGATATATGACATTGAGAATAAATTCTTCTGAGCCTTTCTTGTGTTCTAAATGCTCAAGGATTACCTTTTGTTATTATCAAGAACCTGAGAGTAAATATATTTTGATATCCAGAAAGGTCTAAAACAATTATGATATCTGGGTTCTATGCTAATGAAATGTAACAGCTCTAATGTGACTAACTGAGCATTCAGTTTCCATCCATACTCATGGATCATAGTTTACTGTTTCTTTCTAAAGTGAGAATTGGGCCAATGGTATTCAAGCACACGAATAAAATGCTTGCATTTTAATCTATGAAAAAATTAAGTCAACTACCAAATGTGCCCAGAAAAGAAAGAAAAACAAGAAAGAAAACAATATAAAATTACACGGCTTAACCTAAAACTAAGTAGAAATACGTATGAGGGTGAATTTTCTCCAATGAAACAATTAGACTACACATATCAGACAATATTCCCTTTTGTAATATGTCCTCAGTAGACTTAACAGCTAAGTTCTGGGTTAATTTTTGAATAAATCAGTTGGCAATTAAAAATAACTGTAACTGACTTTGAAAATTATAAAAGTAATGTAATTTTCACTGGAAACCTTATAAGTATAAAGAAAAGCAGGTTAAGGGAAACAGTTTGCAACACCCAGGGAGAGTCATTGCTAATTTGGGTGTGTTTGTGCCCTAATATTTTTAAATATATATTTACACAAATACATACTTCCAAATTAAGATAATACTGTGTAGGCAGTATTGCATTGTTTTGGGGTTTTTCTGTTGTCAATTGTCCATGTATTTCTCCAAATCTTTTCATAATCTTTGAGAAAACCATTTTTAGTGGCTTCTTCATATCATTACTTCACATGGCTGTAGCATACCTTATTTACTCATTAGTTCATTGGTAGATATTTAGATGCTTCTGTCCATTTTTCTATTAGAACTCTGTACTGAGGATCCATATATACATATACTCTTTTTTGTGAATCTCCTATTCCTTCTTAAGAAGTAGAATTACTGGGTCAAAGGGCATACACAATTAAAATTCCTTTGACACTTATTACGAAATTTATAAAAACTGGAGGTCAAAATGCTATCCCACGTATTTTCAATTTATGTTTTTGACTATTTACTGAAGTTTAACTTTTAAAATTTATTATCAATTTGTATTTATTATTTATATCTTAATGTCCTTTACTATTTTTCTACAGCAAAAATTTATCTTATGTATTGGGTTATAATAACTCTTTATATGTTAAAAATTCTTAAAATGAGTGTGCCAGACATGATTAAAGATGAAAAACAAAGAACTTACTTTCACAAGCTTATTTTAGCACTCCAAGACAGAAAATAAATAAGCAGACAAGGAAACAAGATATTTGTTTGTTTCAGTCAAAGATATTTCTTTGTCTCTGATCTTTTAGATAGCAATAGGGGTAGTGGAGTAGAGAAGAGTGATGCCTTAGGTAATGTGTTCAGAGCATGATTAGAGAAGAGTGATGCCTTAGCTAATGTGTTCAGAGCTTGATAAGGTTCTCCAGTTTCTCAAATCTTTATTTTAAAAGCATATATCACTTTATAGTTTTCCTTATTTAGGTCTTGTCCACTTCTTGTCAAATTTCTTCCATTGTATTTTACATTTTTGTTGTTATAAGGCAAAGAGAGATCCCAGCCATAATGTTTCCTAACTGGCTATAGCAGGTGACTAACCGTTTTAATTATCATGTCTGTAATTTGAGCTACAGTGCCAATGTTAGCATCAGAGTGAGCCAATTACCGCAGATGCTACTCAAAATTTCCTGTGATTGAGCCCCTCGAACTCTCTTCCCCTAACTTCCTGAGCTCACACTCAGTGTAGAAGTATCAGAGTTAGAGAACCTGACGATGACCAAACAGCTTAGCCTTTTAAAAAGTATCTGTATCTATGTCGATTGGTAGTTCATGTCTTTAAGTTATACTATGAAATTTGCTATTTATCAAACATCTTAATTTGTGTGTATTGCATGTAGTCAAGTTTAAGAAACTTTTAAAAAGTATTTGTACATTCTAAAAGCCCATTTAATATTTCTCAAGTTGTATTACAGTTTTTGAACTTATTTTCTTACAGATTGTCATTTAAAGAAGAGAAAGTTGACTATTATGACTGGATAATGTTGAATGAGGCTGGGATGCTCTCTCTGCTTTCTGACTCCACACTTGACCAAGGAGGTTGTGAATGACTGTATGAAGGGGGCTGAGTGACTGTTATGGTGGGAACAATTCTCAAGAATGATCTATCTTCCTATCTTGCTGAATGTCAACCTGTGTATTTCCATGGGACTAATTACCAAGTGGGAGCCCTGACAGATCACATTAGTCCAGGGAGAACATAAGAGTCAAGGAGAAACTTTCTCCTGTGATTCTCCATAAGTTCTACCTATGGTTTGTTTGCAGGTAAAATTTTGGGATGTTTTTTTCTCCTAGGATTCAAAATATAATATTAGCTGCAATTTTACATTAACATAATTCACTGACATTGCTCTGTGTAATTATTGTTTTTCTACTAAACTTGAAGACTTTGAATGCTTTGTGTTTTAGGGTCAAGTCAACATGCTTGTTATATTTTTTTACAGGCTTAGCTGAAAAAAAGTTTAAGTATGAGGGCAAAAGAATATTGATACCATGAATTTCTTTTCTGCCTACACACAGAGATCCCAGTTAAGGGTGGGATGAATACTTGCCTTCCAATAACCATCCCCAAACCATCATCACATGCCCCAACCCCTTCGCCTCAGCCCTTATACAAATCACTTCCTTCTATACGTTCCCATATCATTTCACACTTGACTATCATTGTGCTCAGTACGATTACTTAAAATTATTTACTTATCTGAGTTTTCTTTACTGGATTATAACTCCAAAAAGGTAGGAAATTGGTCTTATTTTTCATTGTGTCTTCTTCAAACCTCTGTAAGGGCAAGGCATATGGTAATTGTTTATTGAATGAATCAATAATCCATTGAATGATCATTTTATTTTGTTCTCACATTACTTCTGAAACTACTCAACACCAGCGTCCGCCAAGTGCTTTTATAAGCTATTTTAATTCTATATTGAGTGACTAAAACTTAAACAATGTTCTGTTAAAAAAATAAAATTGTTGTTTTCACTGTGCGTCTCTTGAACTTACAGAGTAAATTCATGTTTGGTTTGATGAGTAAGTGTATTCAGACATTTATCTGGCACACTTGAATAAATTCTGAGATGATAGATCAGTGTACTGTTTTTAAAGTAATAATAGAGCATGTGGAATTCAGTCTAACAGCTTCTAGCAGCAGCAACAGCTAACACTTATATAGCATTTACTACGTGCCAGGCTAGTAGCTAACTTAAAAGCACTTGCCAGGCATGATTTAAGGATCTACATGTATTAATTTGTTTATTCCTCTTGATACTACTCTGAGGTTGATATTATTATTCCCATTTTACATATGAGAAAACTGAAGCAGAGAGAAGTTAAACGAAGTGTCCAAGGTTATGTAGCTGGTATGTGGTAGAGTGAGTATTAGAAACTAGGCCCTCTGGCTTCACAGACTATGATCCTGACCACTGTACCAAAGACTCTATTTTAGATCACATTTAGAACATGACCCTGCGGATGGAAAAAATATTGAGTGGTGAAGATAGAGTCACAGAAATGTAAGCTACCCTGACTTCAATAACATCAACATTAGACTGAGAATTTTGTTGATGGCAATAAATTCCTAGATTTTGAATCATATGCTCACACCCTAAACAAAAATCTTGAGATGAAAAAGTGGCACCTAGGATGCCCATTGCAGTCTGTAATGGCCAAACTTAATCCAAAATCTATGAACAAACAACACTGTAGGAACTGCAGGGTTCTTTTATGTAGAAGTGGGGTTTTTTTCAGCAAAGATTAATTAATTAGTGCTAGTAAAGAAAGACTGTCCACCTGGGTTTTCCCTCCTCTTCACACCCCTAAATCTCTCTGAATCTTGGCTAAGCAAAAGGGGTACCTGAGGCTGCCAGCCCATCCTTTGTGCCTCTCAGTTTGTCCCCTGCCATCTGTCCGACAACACTGCCACCTCTCACACAATACCCACCCCCTCCAGCTTTCAGGCAACCTCACCAGCATGGCCTTTCTTTCAAAGCCTCTTCCACTTCTGATTTCATCAGGCTAAAAAAATGACTTTTTAAAGCATTTTAATAAACAAATTAGAACTTAACAATAGTTATCCTCATTGTCATGAGAATGATATAGAATGAAGCAAAGTAGGAATTATTTTAAAGGGCGATAGGAAGAATCTTCTTACCTGTCACTCTCTTCACCAGAAATGCATCTTCTCTCTGGTATTGCCTATAAAACCATATTGTTACTCTTGAACGGATACCATCAAACATTGCCAGACATCCAACAAATAAATATCACATAATATTTCTCCAAAGTCTCAGAGTCAGTAGGTTGCAGAGGTGGGATTTGATATTTTTCTATTCTGACTCCAAATCTCAAACTCCTTTCATAAGACCATGATGCAAAAAATGGATGAATTTTAATGAGGGACTAGAGAAGCAGCAAGGGATGATGTCAAGAGAGAGCCAGCCTGGCTGGGAGATTCTGGGAAGCCAACTCATAACCTAAAATCTAAGAGTCTCTGAATGTGGACAAAAGGGTGAAGAATAAAAGGTCCCAGGAATCTCAAGAATGTTCTCTCTTTCGAAATATTTCTGAAAGTGTGATGTTTATGGCAGGCTACAGTGAGAGACTGAAAAGGGGTTCAAAGTGGACGCCGCAGTGAGGAAACCCCAGCTTTGTAGATTTGTTTGCCATATTTATTCATTAGATTCCAAACTTTTAGATTTACGTTCCAACTTTTAAAGGTATTGTTTGAAAGGTGTTGTTTGCCACCAGTGAAAGATGATGACGAGAGTGCTGACAGAAACAGAGAAGAAGCGACTGAGATATTAATGATGTTGAATCCATATGATTTAGCATCTATTTGAATTTGAGGAAAAGAGGAGATCTTATAATCAGAGAGGCCCAGAGTTGTGAAACTGGAAGATCTGAGAAGGGTGTTGGGTTCAGTCTGAGGTGGAGTTGATCAGAGAGGAGTTTTGAAGTGAGACAAAGTTTGTGATGTAGGTTATGGTCAACATATATATTGAATATATATATTGAATATATATCATTTCACTCAGAAATGATAGTGAAAGCCAGGCTGCTACAGGTAGTCTTTCAGCGAAAAAAAGAGAGAGGTTAGGTCAGGGAGGATGAAGGATAGAAACTTTGGAAACTTTTGTGTAGGAAGCAGAACAAGAAATAACGGTCTGAAAAGAGGTCCTAGAAGGAGCAGTTGGAGAGAACAGCTTTGTGGAAGGCACTGGCAGAGCTGTGATGAAGATGCTACAGAGCAGTTAAAGATGAGGATGGAAGAAAAAAATCTTAGATCTGGCAGGTTATCATTACACCTCTGAGAGAGCAATTCACTAGATCAATTGTGCAAATGGGAAAAGAAAAAGTGAAGAGATGGAGGTTCTTCTTCTGAGAATGATCTTTGAGAAAACTAGCAGTAAAAGAGAGCACACGGGCAAGAAAGGGGTGTGATGGGAGCACAAATGTTGGTATGTTTGTAGTCTTACAGTCTGAAGGGAAGGATCCAGGGGAGAGAGTGAGAGAGAGAAAGATGTGTGAGAGAAGAGAAAAGGCATGTGATTACTGGGACAAGCTCTCAGAGGATGTGGAAAGAATGGAATGAGGTCGCAATTGAATAAGCCCTGAAATTATTTCTTCTGTGATGGGAGGGAGAGAAGAGAAGTTGGAAGGAGAAGCTGAGGGTTTTGAAGTGAAACAGGAAAGGCATTAAGGAAGCTCATTGTCATTAGTCTTGATCTCACTTAAGTAGAAGGTGATACTATTTGCAGAAAGCAATAAGTGTGAGCTGGGGCTATGTTCTTGAATGAAACAACCTTATGCAAAGGCAGTCAATTTAGAGACAAATTAAAGCATTGATTAGTTCACAGTGAGTGGCTGATTTCTGCTGAGCTTATGATGGAACCAGTTATTTTGTTATAGAGTTCTTTCTAGAACAACTTGAGAGTTCAAGAGCAGAAAAACTGGCCTTCGAGTTAGCATGCCTCTTGTTTCCTATTGTTGCTTCCAAACTTCTTTTCAGTACCTTCAAAAACTCAGCAAACTATTTTCTTTACCTTTATTGCTCTTATCTACCAACTTCAAAACCCTTATCTGCTTCTGTGATTTCAATACTTGTGTCATCACCTTTCTCTCCTTACATCTTGACATCATCTTCCCGTTGTCCCTCCAGCCATGTTAATAACATCACTGTTTCAAAGTCCCTTGACCTCCTCAGCTCTATTTAACTACATCTCATTCCACCTAAGCAACCCATGAACACACCTACATTTCACACACTGTAGTCATTTTACATAGCTGTTTTTCCAGTGTGATCTTGAGCTGTGGCTTCAGATTTAAGAATCTTAATTAGGGAGTACAAATATACTTTAATTTGAAGGTAAAATGGCATATATATTAAGCTGAAAAATAATTCTTATTCTGCAAAACTGGTTCTCCTGCATCCAAAATTCTAACATGTTCTTTTTCTCTGAAGCACAATATTTAAGTAAGCTGATTAGGGAATATAAATGAATGCGTCAAATTTTTGTTTTGGGGAGCCTCGATCAGAAGGACTTGGGCCTCTGAATGCATCCACTAACATTTTTTCAAAGGATTTTTACATATTTCTGAGCACTGGTTAATTTTAAAGGCCCTCAGAATGCCCCGCTGAGATGACATCCCTGATTAGAATATGTTTAACAAAATACAATGTATTTTATTGGTACATCAGTTATTACTAGGGGAAGCTACTTCTTTGATAGCATAGATTCTATTTTCCTGAAGTTAAAAACATTCCCTACATCTTTTTCCTTCTGACAAGATGACAAAAAGGGAAAAGAAAAAATTCTGAAATTCTGATATCAACGTCACACAGTTCCAATTCCCATCCTGGATATTTTTTCAATGAACTGGTTTGCAGAGCCATGGTTGGGAGGTTGGCTGCTTCAGCTCTCACACATGTGGCCCACCGTAAGTGCTTTCATCCTCCCCCAACCTCATAATGAGTCCTCGGTGGGGCTCTGTTAGGAATTGGGCTGTCAGCCTCAAGTGGGCACAGGCTGCTTTCAGCAGCATTGCTTCTGATGATATGTTTGTTAGGAGGGCCATTTGCTAATACCTGATGAAGTATCACTAACATTAAGCTTCTTGAAAATGAGCTTGCTTTGCTAACCTAAGGGCTGTGGGACCTCTGGGATTAGGGTGCATAGTAATGATGAAGTTTGGTTCCAGACCACCTGTCTGTGACAAAGGGCTGGGGAGTTGAGACATCCCTGAGAAGCATTCTGCACAAGAAAAGAAGAAGGAAAGGGATGTGCCTCTCCAATGCAGATTTCCTTCAGATTCAGTGAAAGTTTACCCCCAAGGGGCTCACAGCCTGGCAATTTTTTTTTGCAGTGAGTGTTTTGCTTGTCTCATGTTATCTCCAGAAACTAAAACTAACACCTTAACTAAGGGGTAGAGTTTATCAGGAAGGTTAAAACCAGTGTAAAGTGAAAAATTGGAGAAAATTGCCTGCAATTTTCTGGAGTTTATCATTCTACAAAGCTTCAGATTAGTAATTCTGGAAGGAGGGAAGGAAGGAAGGAGGGAAGGAAGGGAAGATCAAAATTACTCAGGGTCCTTGGGAGTACTTGTTAATAACAAATTCTGGCCTTTATCCCTAGAGATTCTGATTCACTAGGCCTGACACAATGCCTAGATATCAGTGTTTTAACATGTAATCTAGTCAATTCTGATGCAGGTTGTCTTAAGAAAACACTTCATGAATCACTGACAGTGAGTTTCTAGAGACTTGGAATTTAATCTTTAGCTACCATCTTGGCCCTGTTGTAGTCAGACTTTAAGATTCACATGAACTCTCTCCAAGTTTCTATTCTCTTTCCATGTATAGATTCTCACACATGTTGCCATCTGTTAATTCAATCACTCATTTAGTTTCCATGTATTGAACGCTGGAGGCTTTGCATTTGCCCTCCAGAGCCATTCTCCCACCTCCGACCTGCCCGTGTCCTGGAGGCCAGGCTGTAAGGATTGCATCAACCAGTGCTCTTGCCTTCAGAAGGCCAATGGAGAGTACAGTGAGGGTATTTATTTTCCTGTGCTCCATTTGAGAAAAGTTTGGCAGTGGCCGAGTACCTTCCAGTTTGCCAGTGGCTGAATTCCTCTCTTAAAGCATCTAGTAGGAGATGCCATAGCTGTAGCTCTGGCAACTGGCCCACTTCTCTTGCCCCTTCAGGCTTAGAAGACTAACAGCTTCTTAAGATCCTCTAACCCAGGGTGCTCCATCATCTTTTGCTGATTTCATGTAACTCTCTTCATACCTTGTAAGAGTTCTGTGCTTCATTTAATCCTCTTGAGTGTGACATGCTTTCCCTGAGGGGACCCTGACAACAAATTAAGAAACTTTATATCGGCTTTTTATATCAGGTCTTGGAAAACAAAGCAAGGTAACAAATAATTGTTCTGATTTGGGGTAGGTATTATGATAGCAGTTTGTACAGAATGATAAAAGAGCATAGTGGAAGGAAAAAAGGAATCTGTCTTGGCAATTGGGAAAAAGTTATACACAAGGTGATCTTGCCGTAGGGTCCTGAATGTTATTTTGGAATCTTTAGGTGGAAAAGCAGGGAAGAACAGTCTGCAGAGAGTTCCCCTGAACACTGACTGCCATTACAACACCTCAAGTCACTATCATCTCTCACAAGGGTTAATGCTACAGTTTTCCTTCATTCTTTCTTACCCTTTTCCAATCCAGTCCACACACAGTGGAGAAGTGATCTTTATATAACATAAGAGAAGAATGTCAATACATACGTGTTAATAAAAAAAAAAAAATTCTAAGTTTTTTCTAGCTAAAACTTAGAATGTATAGGAGGAGGTAGTGGTAACCGTGGTGGAAAATAATGATGCATGTACTCTAAATAGCTACTTAAACACTGCAAAATTATGGAAGGCTTTAGAATAGAGGATTGACATAACCGAATCTTTATTTCAGAAACCCTGGAAGCAATATGAAAGATGAACTGTGGGAAGAAGAGACTAGAGGAAGAAAAAACTTATTAGGAACCTCTTCTCACATGATAGGATTCTCTCTGATCTTGTAGAAGTGATTCTGTTATCCATTGGAAATATTCTCTGAAACCGATCATTTTCTAAAATATTATCTTCTGCTAAAGAGTATGAAAATCCCCAGTGACAATTCACACCTAAGGTTTTACAATTGCCTAGGCATATTGTCCTGACATAGTGTAAAATTCTAAATTGCTTTAATGTTCTATTATAGAGAAAAATATGTCATTTAATATTCAAACTTTAAAATTTTCTTGGCAATCTGATAATTATACCTTAAATCCAATTTTTTGACTTTAACTTTTTCCACAAATGTACATTATTAAATCAAACTACTTATTTTCCCAATAAATTCTGGCATAGATATTAAATACATATTGTGATCATGTAAATTTAGGTCATTATATTCTGATGAAAAGCCCTGAAAATAAAATATTGAGTAGGAGTTATTCCTGCACACATTTTATTATTTACTTAAAAATAATTGGCTATCATCAAAAATAATAAATGTTATCTTCTACAAATAATACATGCTGAAGAGGGTGTAGAGAAAAAGGAACCCTTCTGCACTGTTGGTGGGAATGAAAATTGATGCGTACACTATGGAAAACAGTATGGCGGTTCCTTAAAAAACTAAAAATAGGGCTACCATGTGATCCAGCAATCCCACTCTTGGGTATATATCCAGAAAAAATGAAAACTCTAATTTGAAAAACTACATGCATCCCAGTGTTCATAACAGCACTATTTACAACAGTCAAGACATGGAAACAACCCCAGTGCCCATCAACAGATGACTGGCTTAAGAAAATGTGGTACATATATACAATGGAACATTACTCAGCCATACAAAAGAATGAAACATTGCCATTTACAGCAACATGGAGGGACCTACAGATTATCATACTAAGTGAAGTAAGTCAGACAGAGAAAAGTACTATATGATATCACTTATATGTGGAATCTAAAAATAACACAAATGAATCTATATACAAAACAGAAACAGACTCACAGATGTAGAAAACAAACTAATGATTACCAAAAGGGAGAGAAAGGGAAGGAGGGACAATTTAGGAGTATGGGATTAACAAATACAAACTACTATACATAAAATAGATAAGCAACAAGGATTTATTGTATAGCACAGTGAATTATATTCAATGTCTTGTAATGGAATATAATCTGAAAAAATATAAATGAATCACTTTGCTGTACACCTGAAACTAACACAATATTGTAAATCAAATGCATTTCAATAAAAATGAATAAATAAAATAAATAGGGAGGAAATTCCTATACATTTATTTTCAATATAATGTAAAATATATTTTCCATCAAAAAATTTTTAAAAGAATCCGATTTTATATGATTAATGACTCAAGTACAGATTAGAGGAAGAAGTGAAAGGTGAAACAAAATTTAATTGGCCCCATCATGCTCTATAAAATCATATTATAAAAACCTTCTTTGCTCATGTGAAACTATTTCTTTTATTTTTATGTGTATGTGGTTTTTAAAAGCAGCTTTATTAATATATAATTGACATACAATAGACTGAATATATTTAAGTTAAACAACTTGAAAGGTTTTCACTCATGTATCTACCGTTATAATAAAAATGATGAACATATCCATCATCCCTATTCCTCCTGCCTCCTGGTAATCCCTTTCTCCCAACCCTCCCTGACCCCCATATTGCCCCTAGCAAACCACTGATCCATGTTCTGTCACTAAAGATGAGTTTACATTTCCTGTAATTTAATATAAATAGAATCATATAGTATTTTTTGGTCTAGTTTCTTTCATTAGTATAATTATTTTGAGATTCACTGATGTTTTACTGTGAAAGAATATTTCATTCCCTTTTAAAGTGAGTAGTATTCCATATCGATATACTAGGGTTTCTTTATACTTTCACATTGATGAAAATTTGAATTGTTTCCATTTTGGGATTATTACAAATAAAACTTCTATTATCATTTGTGTATAAGTCTTTGTGTGGACATATACTTTGATTTCTCTCAGATGAACACCTATGAGTGAAATGGCTCGATCATACGGTCGATATTTTTTTAAAAATTTTATTACATTATCAAATTGTCTTCCAAAGTGATTGTATCATTAAAATTCCCATCAACAGTGTATGAGAATTCCAGTTCCTGCACGTTATTATCAACACTTGATGTAATCGATTCCCTTTCTCTTCTTTGGGAACTCCCATTAAATATGTATTAGATGACTTGAAATTGTCCCATAGTTTACTGATGCTCTATTCATTATTTTTAATCATTTTTCATCTCTATAAGTTTGATTTAGGTATTTTTATATCTTTATATCTCTACTTAACTTTTAGAATATATATTATACTAAACTGTCTTAATGTCCTTGCCTGCTAATTTTAACATCTGTGTCAGCTCTGGGTGGTTTCAGTTGATTATTTTATGGGTCTTTCTTCCTTCTTTGCATGACTGATATTTTTTTATTAGATGCCAGACATTATTAATTTTACCTTGTTGGGTGCAGGATAATTTTCTATTCCTGTAAGTATTCTTGTGCATTGTTTTGTGATGCAGTTAAGTTACTTAGAAAGAGTTTGATCCTTCAAGGTCTTTCTTTCAGTATATGTTAGCCCAAGTAATGCTTAGTCTAAGGATCCCTGTCCATACTGATGCAAGATCCTTCTTTTTTTTTTTTTTTTTGAAATTTATTTATTTATTTATTTGGGCTGTGTTGGTTCTTCATTGCTACGCACGGGTTTTCTCTAGCTGCAGTGAGCGGGGGCTACTCTTCGTTGAGGTGCACAGGCTTCTCATTGCGGTGGCTTCTCTTGTTGCGGAGCACAGGCTCTAGGCGCATGAGCTTCAGTAGTTGTGGCATGCAGGCTCAGTAGTTGCGGCTCCTGGGCTCTAGAGTGCAGGCTCAGTAGTTGTGGTGCACGGGCTTAGTTGCTCCGCAGCATGTGGGATCTTCCCGGACCAGGGCTTGAACCTGTGTCCCCTGCATTGGCAGGTGGATTCTTAACCACTGCGCCACCAGGGAAGTCCAAGATCCTTCTAATTATATTTTTCCATTCTGGTCCCGTGGGAGTGCTGAGCACTATTACCTCTCGTCTTCTTGGATGCCTCTTTCCCCAGCCTCATGGTTTCCTCAGAGCATGAATTGCTCAGCACCCAAGCATACAATGATCGAGGCAGACCGTCTGCAGATCTCCAGGGTTCTGGCTCTGTTCAGTTATCTCTTTTCTGGAACTCTGTCTTGTGAATTTCAGCTGCCTTCATCTCCCTGGACTCTCTGTTCCATCTCCTCAACTCAGGGAGTCTGCTGAGTTCCCTGGGCACCCCATGCTCCCCATTCCAGCACCACAGGCCAGAAACCCTCTCACAACTGGGACTGGGGCAATAAAAGAGCTTGCCTCATTTGTTTCTTGTCACTCAGAGATCGTGTCCTTTTTTGCCTGATGTCCAGTGACTTGAAAACCATTGTTCATGTTTTTGGTTATGTAATGTGGGAGGTAAATCTGGTCCTGTGACTTTATCTTGCCTGGAAGACAAAGGTATCTATTATAATGGATGATTTTCCTTCTTTAAGGATATAGCAATCATTTTGGTTTTCTGGAAAAATTATTATATGTCAGGAAAAGGAATTCAATTGTGAGGAGTGTCTATGACTCCAAGCTTAATTTCACAAAATGTTAGAAATGATAAAACACTTATTTTTCTAAGATATTGAAGATAACTACTTTAATGAAAATTTCAGATACATTCTCTCAAATTGTCTTACTATTTCTTCTTTTCAAGAACTCTGCCAGTAATATGAGTAAAATATGTTTAAAAACTATCTATACTTTAATCACCTACATGACTATGTTGAATTTAAATATAAAACATTTATTATTGGGATACATACCTGGCCTGGATACTGTTATATTTTAGAATATGATATAACAGATTCACCATTTCCCACTCTGAAAGAACCATCTGTATCTCTTGACGTGTAAATAGAATCATGCCCATAAGGATAGTTCCTTAGGACCATCAGCTAGTTCAGACAAGCATAATGCACTAGTCTATATGAGGCACTTTAATGTCTCTCAGACCATTTGGGTAAATTTTATAAATGGCATCTTGTTAAGGTCCTCATTACACTGGTGTGGTTAATATACTTCATGTGAATCGCTCTCATAATCCATCATTTTTAACTGCCAAGACTCATATTCTAGCTCTGCTGCTTACTATTTGTGTAATTCTGGGCACACTCTGGGCTCTCTTTGGCTCATATCCTCATCTATAAAATAGAATTAATAAGAGTAGAACTTCTTAGAACAGTGGCTGACAAATAATACGTGCTATGTAAAACTTTTGTGAAAAGAAATAATTAATGCAATTAATACTCGGCAAGGCTTGCTGGAAGAGGAGCGTCTGATAATGATAACACTCGGTGGGATTGCTGGTGTCCAATAGCAGAGGGAACTCATATTTTTCTTCTAAGAGGAAGTTTGGGGTGGCAACAAGCCTGTGTCGAGGTCCTCTAAACCAGTGTTTGACAACAACGAGGTATGTCTTAGGAAAGAGGACCCAAGACAGTAAGAGGGCTGGAGATAGCTCTCAAGCCTCCTGCAGCCCAACAGCAATAGAGAACATCCTATAATTATTTTGCTCCTAAGAAGTCCAGAGAAGAGGCTAAAGGTTGGGTTGGGACCAAAGCGACACAGTTAGTGCAGGATGGACCCTGTGGCCATGGAGTAAGTGGTAGATGCAGTGGAGGCCAAAGGCAGCATCTAAAGCCCAGGCCGGCCAACCCACACCTCCCTGGTGCCAATGCGAGCAGGCACTGATGCGCCTGGGCCAACTGCCTTCACCTCATGTTGTGAGAACACATAGGCCACCAGGCCAAGAGGAAAAGTAAAAGAAGGAAAGGTCCAGAGAAACAGGAGGAACAGTCAGAAGGCGATCACTCCTGAAGTGTTTGAGTCATTAGGAATTGGACTACATTTTCCTGGATGTGGCTAGGTTGGTTCTACCCTCAGGCAGAAATAGGGTTTTAAGGAAGAAATTAAGTCCAGTTGTGACAAAATAAAGTTGGAGTTTTGAACCCCTGAATTTCTCAACTGTTAAATTTGTACCAATAAGTTTTAAACTGTAATTACAATATAGGTGCACATAATAATATGTGATGCTGTTAGCTTTGGCCCTCTGGAGTGCAGTCAGGAGGCATGAAGCCTAGGCATGATTCTGTTGCTTCTAATTGTGATAACTGGAACAATTCTACAACCTAAAGACCTGTTTTGTTTTGGTTTTTTTCCGTGATAAAATGTGTGTTGTAACACCTGTCCAGCATTCCTCAGGTTTCCCATGAGGATCAGATGGGATTATTTACTAATTTAATTAATTTAGTTATTTATTAAAAGTACTCTGAGACTCTATGAAGCATAATGTGATCACAGGGAATTATTATAAATTAGAGCATGAGCAATGATGAGTTTTAGAGGCATCATGGAATGCAGATTTATACTAAAACGCATGCCCCTAAATGGAGTTATGGAAGTCAATATATAGTGAAGGAAGTCAATATACTGAGCTGGGAGGGAATATATTACAGTCTTCAGAGTCAGAATGACCTGATAAAGAATTCAAGAATTCTTAGCACGGATATTTACTATCTTATGGCATGAATAAAGTTAATTTACAGTTTTGAGTCCCAACTTTCTCTTCTGCAAAATGAGTTTGCAGTGAAGAATGGAAATCATGTGTGGTAAGGGCCTTGGGCATAGCAGGCCTTCACTAACAAATGATAGTTAATTTGTTCTCAAAGGATGTGAACCAGTTTTACATTACCAAGACAGGGTGGGGAAGTGGGGGTAGATGAGAATGTAGGAGATGTGAGGAATGAGAACAGAGGTAAGTCATATACAAGATTGCAACGTTCATTGATTGAACATTGTATAATCTATGTGATTGCTTCCTGAGGACAGGGAAAGTCAGAAGAATCATTATGGGGAAGGAGGAGATTGAATTAGCTCTCCTCCATGTATCCTGGGGAAGCATGTGGGAAGTTTGGAACCATCTTTAATTGGCTGTAAAGACAAAGACTGCATATGTTCCATGATGGCAAGGCTGGGATCGGTTCATTGTGGCATCTGTGGTACCAAGCTCAGTACCTGAACAGGACACACACGCCTCTTTTAACCTTACAATCTAGTGAGACAGGCCAAAATCGCTTTTAAAATACGTAAGTGATTCTGAACATTATTAGGGAAAAAAAATGGTTTCATTACTGTGAAATAAAAGGCATGGATCAGATTGAAGACGAGCTAAAAATGTAGTTTGGGACAGAGTAGGGATCATAGTGTCACTAATAATAATTTTTTTGTGTGAAAAATCAGAGTGATTACTCAAGGGAAAAAGTTGGGACCTCCTTCATCAATGAGGCTATTGTGAAGGGTGCCATGCTAGCTATGTGGAGATGAAGCCTCAGTGGAGGGTGAGACTTGGAGCAAAAGACCAAGGGGGATGACCTTGACTTTGGGAATCATCTAATTAAAGATAGCTTTGACACCTTGTTAAAAAATCTGTTTCTGGGAAATTTGGAACATAGGAAAAGGCAAAAGGGATCTAGAAAGCCATGATTGCCCCAAAAGTTAGCAAGAGGGATTTTGTTCATCTTAGGTAGATTAAATTTTAGGTAGCAAATTGATAATAGGATCTATCAATCTATCATCTTCACAATTTTCTAAAACTTTCATATGAATTAGTTCATTTAATATTAGACATAGTCAAAGCATTTGTCATTAGCCTCAGTTTGCAGATTAAAAATAAAAAGTTCAAAGAGGGCAAGTGACTTGCTCAAGGTTACACCACAAATAATGGAGTTGGGGCTAGAACTCATGTCTTCTGATAAACAATCAAAGTCTTGCTACAACATACACTGTGTTATACTCTGCATTTTTACTCAGATACAAAACACCATTTTAAATGAGAGAATTGCCCCAAACCTATAGATAAAACTAAAAACAGTAGGCCAAATCCAGATACTACATCTTATATTGGGATGTTGGAGTATATCCCAGTTTCAGATCTATTGTTGCTGTTTTAATCGGGTCGGATATGATCAGGATTTTCCTTTCCTGGTTTTCAGGTTCCCTATAATGGGATTTTCCGAAGATTTAAGAAATGTTTCTATGAAAAGTTTCAGTTCTCAACACCCTCTCCCCCTTTTAAGAACAAAATGGAGTTCTCTGCATTGGCAATTCAAATCAAGAGGTGCCTAATTAAGCAGAAAGGCTTCCACTTTGGTGAAGCATATTCTTGGCATAGGTCTGTGGGGGGCCAACACAGCATATCAATAGGTCAAGAATATCTCCCATCCCTGAAACATTAGGCTGATTCATTTGAGACATTAGAGAAATTTCCTTTTTCCGAATTTCATTTATGAGATAACCTTAAAATGAACTACTTTACGAGATTGTGAGATCATGGCATTTTTAAAGGTCATGTTGTCCTACATAGGCAAGGGGAAAAGAAATCTATTTTATCAGTTAATTCTATTGTTGTATGCACTTACTCTGCCAAACTCCAAGTTAAAGACACCAAAACAGTTTACTTTTTGGTTATAGACTAATGTCTTTTTTTCTTTTCTTCCTTTTCTTTTTAATTTTTTGTTCCTAAGACTATCAGATTAATTAAGCTTATAGATACTGGCAGAGGGTGTGAGAAAGATATAGGGTTTCTAGATCTATACAGGTTTAGTCAATACTTTTTACTGGTTCTGGAAATTAAAAGGAGGGAATAATATCCTCGTTCAGAGGTACATTGCTAGAGACAGGATCCTGTGACATTCTGGCTGAAGTGTCAGTCCTGGATTTGTGCAATTTTGACCAGGCCTGACTACATCTGCGTAGACTGTGGATGATGCCTTTTCTCCAGGAGGGCAGGTCATTTCCCCCTTTTATTTATGTTCCATTTCATTTAGTATGCATGGTGGGCATGGTGCCACTCTTGACTTTTAACCCTAATGGAGAGAGCACACAAGTTGACTGGGAACCTCTAGGGAAAATTGAGCTTTAATGACAATTTGAGTGTAAAATCTGGTCTCTGGAAGAAAGGTCACCACATCTGCATAGCCCCTGGAGTCAGGCTTAGAGCCCTGTCTGCCTTCAAATAAAGAAGCATTTTCCTGTGTCTTAAGGCTGCTTTCATTTGAGGTACAAGGAGCACGTGACAGAATCAGGGGAACTGAGTGATGTTTGTGCATGTTTGACTGCACTCTGCATCCTAAGAGAAGACTTTGGAGAAGCCCAATCAATACTACAAGCATGTCCTGGACAGCAGCAATGCTGTTTTCATTCTGTTACGATAATGAATTGAAGTCTCCCAACAGCAGGTATAATAAGCACTATTCAACCCTTGATATTCAATCACTTTTAACTGGTTATATCTATCTAAAATTCACTGTTAACTGTGGTTTTACAATACCCCATTGGCAACCTTTTATGGCTCTCTCTGCACAAAAATGCAAAAACATCAAAAATGCCTCTCAGTGCCATATACTCAGTGCTTCCCTGTATTTGCTAAAATGTTTTCCATTTTTTATTTAAAGTCCAGTGGAAGGCATTCAGACATTGTGCACAAAATGAAGTGCTTTTGCCTTCAGTTTGAAATTATTTTTGCCGTTACTGTTAGCCTAGAGTTCATATCTTCATCGCTTCTGGTTGTGAAGTGATTTCGTGTTATCTAGATCCCCTAAAGCAAGCTAATCTTTTACAAATAAAAATGAAGAGAAATCAGAGGTTTTTTTCCACAAGACTCACTTGCATTTTGTTTGTTTGTTTGGTATCTGATTACTTTTTACTCTTTAAAGAATTTTTTTTTTTTTTTTTGCTATGGAACGAGAAGCAGAATAGCAAAGGCAGTTTATGTGCAGGAGAAATGAGCAAGCGTTTCTACCCATTATTAACAGAAATGAGACAAGAAATTAAGGGCTCATGAAAAATCCTGGTAAAATCCACATCCTGGAAAGAATCCAGGTTTAGAACTTACAGTATGAATATAAATCTATCTCAACATATTTTACTAGCTTTTCACTTTGTTTTCAATTTAATTTTAAATATGAAGAATGTATTGTCTTAGGGCTAATTCAACATTTGAACAAAAATATCTGGTCAATTCAAACTATGTTACAAGGTCATATTAAATTACATCATTAGATTTTAAGATTTCAGTTTCTTCAGTTCAGAGTGCTTCATGTAAATGGGATAAATCTGACCAAATTCAGATCTTGGACAGGTGAGCTAGTGGCCTATATAAGTGTTTTTGGTTCACTGACTGAAATTGGTTTGTAATCATTTTACTTTTATTTCTGATTTGATCCATAGGCTTTATAAGATGATTTCAAAGAATCCACTTTACAAGTGGATTCTTTGAAACATTCATTTTACTACGTAAAATACAAAACAAGGCAACAATGACAGAAGCCCAAATTAGTTACCATAATAGAACAAATACGGTTAAACATTATTTTTTTAGTTTTATTATGCAGAGTCAGCAAAAGTATAATCTATTTTAGTCTAAATATCAGTTAAGATCACAATATTTGAGAAAGATAATAATGGAAGCCATTATTGTGACAAAATTTACAAATTTCAGTATTTGTAAAAATACTAGTATATGAATAATTCAATAATATACATAGTTAGATTTTGTAAATAAGAATTAAAATAATAGGCTCTAAGTTTCTTTATGTCGTGTATACAGAATAGGCAAACTTCTACTTCCAAACAAATAAAAAGCTAAAAGATTTCATCAAAGCAAGGGTGGTAAACTAAACTTAGCTTTTATAATAAAAATAGTGTCAAATTCAATTTCCCTTTCTACTATCAAGTAATTTTGAAATGTTTTGAAGTAGCACCAGGCTGCAGAGTAATGCAATCTGCAAAATATCACCAATATTTTCAAACATGTGGTAATGATTTTCCTCACACTTAAAAGTGGCCCCAATTCTAACAATAAGCACAGTTGCTCTAGAAAAAATGCTAACTTTGACAGGTTTGCTAGCCATTTTTTATTATGTTTAATGAAAGATCACTAACTTCTTATAATACTTCAAAAGATCATCACATTTTGGGGAGGGGAAGTGCAGTAATCACTCTAAATCCTTATTGCCCAAGCAAATAGTGGCTACACTAGACTAAAACATTACTCAATTAGGTTACCTATATTTAAGATACTTAGAATTTCAATAATTATTAATTCCCCAATTGTGGAATTCATGTAATCTACTTTATGAGACATATTATTAAAAAATATCCTTACCTCATAATGTCTACAATGTGAAATATAGACTTTTTATTTAAAAGAAAATAAACTCAAAATTTGGAACATGCATAGTACTGATAAAATATGAATTATTTCTCTTAAATTCTAGGGAAATCTAAATTTTATCAAAATTTGGAAAGGCATTGCAATTTATCTCAGTGTTATAAAAATAGACAAACACGTACAATGACATTTACAGTAATAAAAGAATTTGGGAGGAAAATAATTCAGGTCCAGTATCATGACCAAGTTCTTTGGTTTGTTTTCATAGAAACATAAAATAATATGTATTTTGTATAATTAATTAATGACTAGAAGCATAAGAAAGTTGTAAAAAATCTTTGTTTTGAAATGACGCATATTTGTCTTTTTGATGTGTTTTCATTCAAGATCTGAAATAAAATTCATTGAAGTTCAGCCACTGTAGAAAAATGTTTCATAGCTAGAACACAGAAATGATTTAATAAGTTCTATGAAAAGTCAATTTGCATGAGATCAGCACCTAGCCTGTAACGGGTGGTAATGGATTGTTGGCTTGATTTTATACCACTTGACATCAGATTACAATACACTGAATAAATGTTAACCTATAATCCCTTTAGTAAAAGCGAGCATTGTTTGTCTTCCCTTGTAGAGACCACATTGATTTTCTTTTATTGGATGTTCAACCACTGCACCTTAGATTGATTACTTTGAATTAAATGTGCAGAGAACATTTTTATTATTCTAAAACAGCAATCTTAACATTAAGGAGATGCACTTCCTCCCATCCCTCTGTACTACAGAATGTATACTCAGCCATATCATTTAGATTTCTTTAGTTTTCCCATTTTGTTTCAGGGCTGCTGTGATGCTGACCCCTACTCTGCCCCATGACCCTTGACCCAGATGCATCTGACCAGTCAAGGCTCTGGGGGTGGCAAATTAATAGAAGCCCTGCTTGTTAATTGCATAAAAGAAAAGCCAAAGAATTCATCACCTCAGTCATGGCCATTGCTTTCCTTTGACCTCCTTCTCCCACAAGGCTTTTGCTGGTGGTCACATCTGTGGTTTTCCTATAGCCTACATATTTGCCATATAATTATTCAGCATCAAACCTTATTAATCAAATCGATGCTGTGTTCTAAATGGAAATTGCAGGATTAATACAAGCATTCATTTCATCCTGAAAATCTTGATGGCTTTAGCACGTGAAATCCAATTGGAATATAAAAGAAGGGATGTAGAGACCTGATTGAATTAGGGGAGGCATGGTGCACATTAAATTACATATGCCAGCAGGGTTCCATGCTTTTATAGTAAAATACTGCTTTGGAGTCCATACGTCATATACCTCTTGTGATTTTCTGTTATTCACTAGCACTCTCAATAAAAGCAAGTACATAAAAGGTTTCCATATTTTTAAAGCTGTTTAAAAAATATCCAGTGTGTCTTCAATAGAAAAAAAAAAACAATTTTCTATGACTATCTCATTGAATGTAAGAGATTATCACAAGATGATATAGTTGAAACTAAGTATATTTTCTACTAAATGATGTTAGACAATGCTTCATGTGATGGAAAAGGATATATAAATCTATAAAATTATCTTTCAATAAACCCTTTTTTACTCTAAATGTCTTTACTAGGTGGTCAATAAATATTAATGGAATTAATAAAGAAAAAACATTTCATACAGGGCTTGGGAAACTGTATTTATTACAGACAACACTATTTGAGACTGAGACTTGGAAACCAGAGTCACAGCCAGATCATTATTGACAAGTACCACAAAGATTTTAGCAAAGCTCAATAGCTTATTCTTTGGGGTTAACCCTGACCTAGTGCAAGATTAGCACTAGCACATCAATAACCTAAGGAAACAGGCCAAATTATGTTCTTTAATGCTTCAATTTGAAAATTTTGGCACATTCTAGAAATTCTTTTCTCCCAAAGAGGTTTATTTAGCTCAGTTTTTGTTTTTAGTCTTTGTGAACATGAGAGAAGAAGTGAGTGTCTTTGTATTGATAGCTCTATTATGGATGTGGCTAAGCTTTAGACACATTTGTACGTGACCATTTGAAAGGAATTTAAATATAAAGGAAGTACAATAATCCTACAAAGATAGATAGTTATGAAATAGTAAAGCAATTTGGTTAGGAGAATTCAGTGAGGGGAAATAATGTTGTCTCATCATTAGAAGTTACATACGATAGGAGACATTTCTTCTAAAATTTCCTAGTTTTATGTAATTTAAAGGTCAGACTTTGTCTCACCTAAAACAAGTTTAAACTCACTTTTAAGACTGTAATTCCTCTTTTTTTTTAAACTAATAAAAACAAAGATCTTTCCACAAAGGTCTGTGATAATCCTTATGGACCATTATGTGAATTAGAAAAATTCACCACCTCTAGACAAACAGCCTCCTGGATGTCCAGTTTGGTGAGCTTTTGCTTTTATCCCAAATAGAAAAAGGAATATCTTGCCAAGGTGCATGGCATGAGAACTAGATTTCATGCCCTCTTATGCTCATGGCTATGTGTCCTTGTACAGTGAACAACCTGTACTACCTTATGTGGCAGACCTGCTTTCTGTGAATACTCAAAGCCACATGGACATCTTCACTTGCTTTTCATTAGTTACCAATAGACCATATTTAGTCCTTAGTTTTAAAGAATAAATTTGAATTCAAATAAAATTAAGGGATAAACTCAATAGGGAGAAAGTTCTAATTAAGGAGAATTTTTCCATGGAATACATCTAAATGCTATTTATCTGCCAGTTCACCTTTGTTTCTCTTAGAGAATAGAAGTGAGTTTTCTGTACTTGATTTACTTGGGTAGCTGTACAAGAAGTATGCCTTTCAAGGACCCTGACTATGGTAGCTCATCTTCACCAGCACTATAATTTGGGAGCAATAGCTCAAAGCATGGGGGTCTTCTCTCCTCCCTAAACACATTTAAACTTTTTTTTTTAAATTTATTTTTGGCTGTGTTGGGTCTTCGTTTCTGTGCGAGGGCTTTCTCTAGTTGCGGCAAGCGGGGGCCACTCTTCATCGCGGTTGCGCGGGTCTCTCACTATCGCGGCCTCTCTTGTTGCAGAGCACAGGCTCCAGACGCGCAGGCTCACTAATTGTGGCTCACGGGCCCAGTTGCTCTGCGGCATGTGGGATCTTCCCAGACCAGGGCTCGAACCCGTGTGCCCTGCATTAGCAGGCAGATTCTCAACCACTACGCCACCAGGGAAGCCCCAACATTTAAACATTTTTCAGTGATGCATTTCTCTAGCAATCCCATCTTAACATAAGAAAAAAGTTATGCAGAAGATCTTTATGACTATTTATGAAATTGCATTTGACAATCATGAAAACAAGTTTCTGTGGTTTATTTTATGACACAAATTCTTTCATTTTAATACATCCCTTGCCAAATTAGATGATTTTACTTATGAAACTTTATATATACATCACGATTAGTTGTAAAAGACAATTAGGTGTGAAATAAATCAGTTTATCATCCAAAGAGAGGATTTTCAGAACAAGTTGATATATAAATACTGTCAGGTGCTGTCTGTTCGTTAAAAATAAATTGTACCTCAGATCCTTCACTGTAATTACCATCATTCACTATTTATACATGACCTGGAATTTGATTCATTTTGGAATTGACTTAGAGCTTTTGTTTTTCATCAGCCTTCCAATAGGAGCTTAAATTAAAATGAAAATCTTCAGGATGAATGAAACTGTTAATTCAGCATTCTATCTGATCTTGGCATAATTATGTGTATGAATAAACGTGGGCATGGGCAAGTGTGTGTATGCATGTGTGTATACAAGCATGAGAAGCATGTCTTCCCACTCTGGTATAGTGGTTCTGTATGAGGTAGTTTCCCAAATAGTTCTGCCAATCTTTTCTTGCTGAGGTCTAGAAAGCAAAATTTCTTAGAATCAACACTTTAGTAAATGAATGTAATGAATTAGTTTGATGTTGCACTTCATTAATAAAAGGACAAACAATGTCCTGTTTTACCAAGAAAGCACTGTATGCCCACTTATAAGTAATGATATATTTAAAAAATAAATTTATTTATTTATTTATTTTTGGCTGCGTTGGGTCTTTGTTGCTGCGCATGGGCTTTCTCTAGTTGCAGCGAGTAGGGGCTACTCTTCGTTGCAGTGTGCGGGCTTCTCTTGTAGGGGTTGTGGAGCATGGGCTCTAGGCACGCGGGTTTCAGTAGTCGTGGCTCGCGGGCTCTAGAGCGCAGGCTCAGTAGTTGTGGTGCACACTCTTAGTTGCTCCGAGACATGTGGAATCTTCCCGGACCAGGGCTCGAACCCGTGTCCCCTGCATTGGTAGGCGGATTCTTAACCACTGCACCAACAGGGAAGTCCAGTCATGTTATTTTTATTAATAGGAAAAAGGAAATTTGCTAAGTATATATTTGATGTGTCAGAAGTGTTTTCAAGATAGGTGAGTGCAAAAACTGAAAATTGCACCCTCGAAGCCCAAGATAACTTTTTCTGGGCCAGTCATGTAAGTGATTCCCTTTGCATGCCGGGAGATCCAAACCTTTTGTGTCTCACTGAGGATGTACATTCTCTCTTTCTGAAGCAAGCTGAAATTCGAGGATAAAAGTAACTATTTGGTGTATCTAAATTAGAAGACTAGAGCAGACCAGAATTAGAGCACCACAGCACATAGTTAGGGTCTGAAGAAAAATAATGCCTGTCTAATTCTATCATGTCTAGATCAGATGAAAGTGCAGACTATTAAATACTTAATGAGAAACAAACAAAAACCTTGTCATTTTTTTAGGAGACAGATGTGCAGAAAAGAGGTAGGAGAAGTCTGGTGGCAAAAGATGTATAAATTACTTCACCTCCATGAGAACATTCTCCATACAGTACAGTGAGAGACACCATGAAACTACATAACAATATTTTGAACATTTCTTAAAGTTGTACAATAATCTAAAAATTCATATTAATATTCCCTTAGGTTTGGCAAGAAATCCATAGAACTGAAGTACATGTCACAATGAGTTGGATTGTATTGCCCTCATTATATTGAGCTCACCTGTGATTTGCTTTATTGTTATAATTATTTGCTATCATTTGTCATGGAGAAAAGAAATCCTTTTATAACAGGGACCAATCCTGTTTAAAGAAGAGTCAAATGTTGTTCAAACTCATTTACGTTGTCAATGTATCGCATTGAAATAAAGGAAAAAATATTTTAATACTACATCAAGTTAGGTTCTTTTTACAAAACTACTTTTTAAAAAACTTTGCTGCCATATGAAGAAATAACCTCTTAGCATTCATATAAAAATAGGTAATAAATATCTAGGGAGATAATTTTAAGAATCTGTACTTATATCTATACACAACATTTTTTTTTCTTCTCAAGTTCAGTTTAAAACCAAGGGATCAAATTATCCAAGTTGTCAAATGATTGATTTTATTTGATGTCACTCTATTCAGTGTTTTGTCCTGGAACTGTGTAGCAATGATCTAATTTTGATCCACTTTGAATATAGGTGAAAACTGCATTTCCTGTTAAATCTGCACAAGTGTTTATATATTTTGACTGAACTATCTCAACACTATGAAAAGTACTCTTTTATAATATGCGATGCACATTTCAAGATGATATCCTTTTCCATGACGGAAGAAAAGACATCTCGTTTTGCCAGTTGTCTTATAAAACAAAGTAACTCTCTTTCACTTGGTAATACATTGGCCTAAGGAAGTAAATGATCTACATATTATTCATATATATATATTTATATTTAAAATATAACAAAATACCATTAAATAAATAACAGCTAAAGAATAATCTTTTCTTTCCTTAGCAGTAAAGTACAATGATAATGAAAAGCATGTTCTAAGAACAGTCACACAGATAACAAGCCATAAAACATAGAATGATCCAGTGAAATCATTCTGAAACAAAAAACTGATAAAAGCTAGACATGTTTCAAAGAATACATTTTCAATGTACAGATGATGATTTATGCGTAAGAAGAGCCTTTTAAAACGTGTAGGTGATAGGAGTGCTCAAACCGTACCCACTGTTCAAGTCTCAAGTGACTGGACACAGGGAATATGAACAGTGCAAATGGACTCTCACACTTTACGTTACAGGTACTGAATGACCACAGGAACTGACAAGTACAGAGGGCGAGGTCTTTATTTTAATAGGGGATTTTTAAAATTATGTTTTAAAAAATTGAAGAAACAGAATTAAAGATAAATCCACCTCCTCGACAATCTCTCTCTGAAGTTGGCATTTAACAAGGAGCCGGTTATTCTTTAACGAAGGCGCATCACACTGATAATGCACTCTGTGCTTCTACCGACCGAATCATGCCATAAACTCAAGATTCAGTGCAGGATGATAGCCAGCCTTGCACCAGCCCCTCAGATAGTCCGGGACATCTCAACAAACACTTGAAATGCTACCAAACCCAAGCTGCCAATTCACATGATTTATGATGTCATTAATGTCAAGCTATCAGTGGACAAGAGTAAAAGAGACAACAGCAAAGCTGACTAAAAACAAATAGTTTTGATTAAACTCAAGGACGTTCAGTACAGCTTTCAGCAAAAAGGCATTCATCATTTCCGAAGCTGACCTTGTGTTTTTTTCTCCCTTCGTTTTAAAAAATCCTAAATGTAAACGTAACACACGTTGGTGTTCTTGCAGACTCCGAACCCCGTGGTAGCTGTGTCCACTCTCTAAGGTGAAATGAATGAAGTAAAAGATACAGTACCTTTTTCGATGGGGCTGATGGAGTAGTTAATTGACCCTTTCCCTTAAACTCTCCCTTCCCCTCTCCTTTTATTTCCCAGAAGAATTCTGTCACTCTCCTTCTAAATCATTTCCAAAGAGTAGGCTTTTCTCTCTCTCCCCTCTCCTGTTTTTTTGTGCCATTTTTATATTCAAAAGAAAGAGGGGCTAGAAATGGGATATAACAAGAAAGATAAAAATGTATGTGAAGTAAATAAGGGAAACAAATTATTTTCTTGCAAACATTTCTAATTTGGCTACAAAGCTCGTCTTCTAGAAACACAGTCAGATTATTCCTCAGAGTATTAGTGTGCTCACATCTCTTGTAATAAGCGGGCATAATGCTCCTTCATCTGATGTGGGCTCTATTTAGAGCTACCAATTCTCTTTAGAGTAAGGATTAAAATAGAAAAATGTAAAGGAGAAACAAATGATTTATCAGAGATTTTGTTCTTCGTCAATATCCAATTGGACTGTCACCTCAGGAAATCTCATTTCATGCCCTTGTAAAAGCTGCAATAACTCATTCAAACAACAGGAGGAAACTAATAGTTCAGGCTTTAAAAATGTATTTGAAAAAGCTGTCAGTAACTCTGTTTTCTTTTTCTTTTTTTTTTTTTTTAAGGTAATAAGATTTTCTACTCAAGTAGAGATTTTAAACAATGATGTTCTCCCCATACACTACTGGTATATCTTTATGAGCATCTGAACTTCACATTCTTTTATTCAATAATTCTTTTATTTTGTTAACGTGGCACACTTCAAAACCATGAGGTTTTATCAGCAGATATGACTTTCACAGACATTAATATAAATCAAATTATATCTCAATAGCAGAATAAAATTATTTAATTATGGTATTTCAATTTTAACTACACATATACTTTAAAATATTTAAAAAATCATTATCTTATAAGACTTAAGATAAAAGCTTTTTTTTTAATGATTGGAATACTTTCTGAAATGTTACCCACTTTTAGTTGGGATCATTTACTCATATACACTTAAAACACTCTGCCCCAAATTAGGTATATTTATTCTGATTATCAAAAACTTTCTGGTAGGTTTTTTTTTTTATGGGAAATAAGACAGACTGTTTTATAAGTATTAACTGTGCATGAGAACATTTGTAATATCACCCTTGGAGAATAATAAACAGATACTAGAGTTTGAAATTCTGACATGGTTTACAGAACAATAATCCAAACATCTGTTATAATGACAAGGGATTTGAACAGAATAGAGAGTAAATGGGAAAGCTATGCTACTTTTAGTACAGTTATAACGTTAAATCAAAGCAGTACAGCTCAAGGCAGCTTGCTGCTTATATAAACAATTTTCTACATATTCCTGGGCCACAAGCCAGATCTCAGATTCAGTTACAAGCACAAGGTCAAGAGGGAATCAACAGTATGAAATTACTGCCTATGAATCAAAAGAATAAATGGATAATTAAATATGAAAACAAATTAGGAGGTGTACTCTCATTTAACTCATCAAATGACTTTCTCGGGCAACTTTACGTATGGAATTTGTCACAGAAGCAGTAGAAGCTTCAATGTACTTATTGATTAAACCTGAGTTATTAGCATTTCCCTGAGTCAGGCTTAACATATCATGTTTTTCTACATATATATTTGAATCCATAAGAAAATCCAACATCTAATCATAATCAGGAAGATAAATATCCAGTCAGAATTTTATTCATAGAAGAAATGATGCTAAACAATTTTACACTAATGATAAAAGCAAGTTTCCTTAAACCTGAACTTCTAAGAGACACATTGTTGTTTGGAGAGACTTGTGTCCCAGGTGTTAAATAATCTAAAATCTAGTTTTACTTTTGTCAGTATCAATACTGTCTTGGCCACATTATTTAGCCCCTCTAAAATCTAGTTTTCTGTAAAATTCAGATTACATTAGAGAGACCCTGAGAAATTGTCTGGAATAAGAAAAATATATATACACAAAAACTGTGAACTTAACATATATATATATGTGTATATATATATATATATATATGGATGACAATGGATTGAATGTTTTGAATTAAAGTTTCTAATGAATTTATCAGTCTAACAATATGTTTGTCTTCTGATGTGAATAAAAATAATGTCATCAGATATTGGCTAGAACAACTTCTTTATTTTTGGTTAGGGGCTACCTGAATTCCTTTTCATGGAGAGATATATTCATAAAATCTACTGCAAATATGAAAGAAAGGAAAATAATTGAAAATAAAAACGGATAAAAGTTGAGGGGAGAAAAAGTAGTAATGTGATTCTCTTTTTATTCTTTTAAAAAGAAAATTAGAATTGTTTTGGGATCAAAACCTGTGAATTTCCTCTTCCCAACACACATTTTTGAAGGCTCCAGAATGTGCATGGAGATAATCTTCTCTGAAAGAGTGCAGCCTTAGAAGTTGAAATAGGAAACTGAAGAGACAGAATTTATCATAGAAAATATTTCACATGGGTTCATCAGATTGGTGTAGAGTTTCAAGTATGCCATCAGGTTAAATATCATCCTTCTAAATTATTCTATTCCAACTGAAGTCCACCTAAACTCCCCTCAGAAGTTTCAAAAAATGTAAGAAAACAAATTACCAAAGTTTAATGATGGCTTAAAATTGTTCTGAAATGTTGAAAAACTAAAAAAAAGATGGTCTTCCAATTCCAGTAAAGATAAACACATGCCAACATTTCCCTTTCACTGAGTGCAACTATCAAACCTCCACAAATTGCTTGAGCAGTATTTGAGATTACTGAAAAGTAAATAATCAGCAGGCAGGAAAGGAAAGAACACAAGAATTTGAAGTACCATGAAACAGAGTTTATTATTTTTTTCCTCCAATATTTATTGGCCTGAATGCAATGAACTATAAAACTCAGAAGTGAGCACTATGGTTCAGACACAGAAAGATCAAGGAGAAACCGTCTAGCTCTGGTTTGAGGAGCAGAAAAGGAAACTCCTAAAGTTCAGAGAAAGTGGGAGAAATCTCTTGATTTTTCCCCTCTCCTTTTTCTCTCTTCTGTTGCACTCCATACACAGGTTTTCCTACAGCTGAAACTCCTTCTCTTTGGTAGAGCTACATCTCCAAGAGAGTGGTACAAAACTGTTGATTTTTTCCCTCTCCCTCATCCTCCTGCCACATAGCTCTGGAGGAAGTGCAATCACAGTAGAGGACAGTTTCTGACCAGAAGACCAAAAAGTGAAACCTAGTGGACTTGAAAGTACCACTGATATTATAGGGAAGAAATATCTTGGGAAATCAATAATTTTGTTTATTAATTCCTGGGTTATCCCCAGACCTATGCAAACATGGGTCTGATCCTAATTCGCATACCATAGACTTTAAGAAGTGTGCTAAGAAATAGATCTCTCATTAGGTCTCAGACTGATCACTGGGCTATACATATGCAGGATAGAAATGATAGCACTGCCAAGGCTTTGAAAACTGAACTGACATTGGAAACACAGCCTATACAAGGCTAAAAATATGATCAACACTCATAGAATATAAATAAGACCCAAAGTCTCATAAATGTAATATTCAAAATGAACACAATAAAACAAAAATCACCTGGCATATGAAGAACCACAGATATTTCTACTCATATGGGAAAATGAAATCAAGAGATACCAATGAAAAAGTAACAGAGATGTTGGAATTATCTGGCAAGGACTTTAAGGCAGTATTGTAAGTAAAAAATGCTCCAATGGGAAATTGCAAATGATTTTGAGTCAAATATTAAAATAGAAAGTATCAGCAAGATAATAGAATATATAAAGAAAAAAACACACATAGTCATATACATACCTAACTTACATGCACCTAAATAAAATGAATAAAAAATGGACAGAACTGAAAGGAGAAATAGTTCGTCAATAATTGGGGGAGACTTTATTGCTCCACTATCAATAATAGACAAGTAGTCAAAAGATACGCAAGGAAAGACTTAAGGAAACAACATAAACCGACAATCTGTATCTCACACTAACATATATCTTTAGAACATTCCACTGAACAGTTGTGGAATACATAATCATGTCAAATGCATAAGGAATGTTTTCCAGAATAGACCACATACTAGGCTTTGAAACAAGCCTTAATTAATTTAAAAGAATTAAAGAGAATATTTTAATTTTAATAAAGTTCAGTTTATCTATTTTTTCTTTTATGTACCATGATTTGGTGTTGTATCTCAAAACTCATCACCAAACAAAGTCATGCAGATTTTCTTCTTGATGATTTATAGTTTTCCATTTTACAGTTGTATCTCTGATCCAATTTGATTTAATTTTTGTGTAATGTGTAAAGTTGCATATAGACATCCAAATTTTCCAGGACCATTTGTTGAAAAACAACTTTGAATATGAATTGCTTTTGTTTCTTTATCAAGATTTGTGTGGTGTGTACAAATGTAAGTCTACTTCTGAACTCTCTTTTATGTTCTATTGATTCTATTATGTCCTATTGTTCTATTGATTGATTGTCTATTCTTTCATTAATGCCACATGGCCTTGATTATGGTCACTTTAGAGTAAGTTTTGAAATCAGTAGTATGAGCTGTCCAACTTTGTTCTTCTGTATTATGTTGACTATTGTCAGAAGCTTTGACTTTACAAATTTGAGAATCAGCTGGTTGATGTATATATATTATTATTTTTCTAGGACTTTGATTGGAATTGCATTGAATCTGTATATCATTTGGAAGCATTGATAATTTAACAATGTAGTCTTCCAATTAATGATCATGGAAAACATCTTTACCTATTCTTTAATATACTTCTTTAGGATTTTGTTGTTTTCTGCATACATATTCTATACATATTTTCTTAGATTTATATCCATGAATTACATTTTTATGCTAATGTAAATGAATTTTGGGAATTTCAAATTCCAAATTCTCATTGCTAGTATGTAGGAAGTCAATTGACTTTTTACTTTAGCCTTGTATCTTACAACTTTTGTATACTCACTTATTAGTTTCAGACATTTATTTACAAATTCAAGGGCTTTTTCACGTAGACAATTGTACTGTCTACAAAAAATAACAATTTTTTCCCTTGTGTATGTTTGTATTGCTGTTTCTTATCTTATTGCAGTAAGACTTTAAGTGCTACATTAAACACAAATACTAAAAGAGGACATCCTTTCCTTGTTCCTGATGTTAGGGGGAAAGAATCCTGTGTCTTGGTTATAATAGTCGTTATAGGTTTTTTTAGGTGTTCTTTACCAAGTTGAGGACATTCCACTTATTTAATTTTCTGAGAATCTTTGTCACAGACGGGTGTTGGATTTTGTCAAATGCTTTTTCTGTGTTAAGTGATATGATGGGATGATTCTTCTTCTTTAGCTTGGTAGATTGTTTTGATATTTGAATGTTAAACTAGCCTTGTTTAAAGGAAATAAATTTCATTTGGTCATGGTATATAATTCTTTTTTATACAATGTTGGATTCAATTTTTTTCATATTTTGTTGAGGATTTTTATATGTATGTTCATGAGGGATACTGGTCTGCAGTATTCTTGTCTTGTAATGTTTTTATTTGGTTTTGATCTTAAGGTAATGCTGACTTCATAGAATTAGTTAAGAAATGTTTCTTCTGCTTCCATTTTCTGAAAGAATTGTCGAGGAATTTCTTCCTTGAATGTTTGTCATAATTAACTAGTAAAACCTTCTTAGTCTGGTAATTTCTTTTTTAAAGGTTATTATTTATATTATCTTAAATTTTCTTAAGCATGTTTTATGACCCAGAATATGGACTATCTTGGTGCATGTTCCTTGTGAACTCGAGAATAATGTATATTCTGCTTTTGTTGGGTGAAACACTGTATAAATGTCAATTAGATCAAATTTATTGATAACACTTTTCCAGTTATCATATCCCTTGTGATATTCTGCTGGCTTAATCTGTGAATTACTGACAGAAGGGTGTTTAAGTCTTTATATTATTGAATTTCTATATTTATTTTTTTACTCTATCAGTTTTACCACATACATTTTGAAAATCTGTTAGGTATAGACATATATGGAATCCTTACATCTTCTTTGAACATGGCTTCTTTAACATTATGTAATGCTCATCTTTATCTTTGGTAATATTTCTTGTTTCGAAGTTTTCTTTGTCTGAAATTACTATATACCTACTCCAGCATATCTTTACTTGGTGTCACTCTGATATATCTTTGTCTATGCCTTTACTTTTGCCAATTGGAGTCTTTATATTTGAAGTGGATTTCTTTTGCACAATATACTATTGTCTCTAGTTTATATTTGTTTGTTCACTCATTTAACTTACAAAGTTTAATTGGTATATTTACATCATTTACATTTTAAGTTTAGCTGATATTTAATCATTGTATTTGTTCCCCTCTTTTTTCCCTCTCTCTTTCTGCCGTCTCTGATATTAATTAAGCATCTTATATGAATGGTTCCATTTTACCTCTTTTCAGAGTATATCAATTATACTTTAAAAAAAATTTAAAATTTATTGCTCTAGAGTGTACAATATACATTTTATTGAATGAATCTAAATCAATCTTCAAAAAAAAAAACTATGCACCTTTCCATGTAGTATAGGTAATTTAGAGCATTCTCAATACTCCTTCCCATCCTTTGTGGCATTGCTGTCATGCATTTCACTTATCCACAGCCTATGATTACCCAGCATGTTGTTACTATAGTTACTTTGAGCAAACAGGTGTTTTTTAGATCAAATAAAAAATAAGATTTTGTTTTACCTTCATTTATTACTTCTCCAACATTCTTCCCTTTTTTATGTAGATTCAGGTTTAAACCTATACAATTTCCCTTCAGCATGAAGAACTTCTTTTAATTTTTCTTACAATATTGGTCTGGTGAGACATTCCCTCAGTTTTCTCTGGCTGCACAAGTCTTTATTTCTCTATTTTGAATGATAATTTTGCTGGATATAGAATTCTAGTTTGGTGAGTTGGGTTTTTTATCAGCATTTTAAATATTTGACTCTTCTTTCTTATATGGTTTTGGATGAGAAGTCACTTAATTCTCATCTTTGTTTTTCTATAGGCAAGGCATTCTACCTACACCTCAAGCTTCCTTCAAAATTTTCTTTGTTTTGTATTTTCTGAGGATTGACTATAAATGCTTAGATCTGGATTTTTCTGGGGGGAGGGTGGATTCTTTATTCTACTTGGAGTTCTCTGATCTTCCTGGATCTGTGTTTTTTAAAACACCTGGATGAATTTTGGAAATTTCTTATCCACTATTACTTCAAATATTTTTTCTGCTCCATTTTCTCTTTCTACTGCTTCTGGTATTCCAATTATAATTATGTTAAACCTTTTGGAATTGTACCACAATTCTTGGATCATTTGTCAAAATTACTACTTAAGTGTTTCTACAGTGAGGCTTATAACTTCATTGTCTTCTGCTTCACATTATCACCTCTCATCTGTTATATCTCTCTGGATGTACATTTCCAAACAGATTTCAAGGTGGCAATTTGCCTCATGACTCAGTTTTCTGATGGGTCAAAAAAAGTCATTGTTTTCCAGTTTGTCCAGGTGTTCTTGTTGTAAAGATGGGAGTGATAACTTCTAAACTCTTTACTGGTTAGAGATGAAACAGGCAGTTCCCTCTCTGTTTTTTCTCTGTCATATTTATCACAATCTAACAAGATGTGGATTTTATTTATTTATTAATTATTAGTTAATAGTCTTTTTCTCCAAATTGGCATGTAAGCTTCATGCAAGCAAGATTTTTTGTCTTTTTAAAAGATTGTTATTGATATATATTAAAGTTTAGAACTCACAAACTCACAGTATTACACAGTAATATTCCTTGATTTAATGAGTTCATGTTGGTTATTTTAAAAATACAGACAAAAACTCTAAAGTGGTCAAAAATACTTCTTCCAATTAATCTTCTTTTTCGTATCCCCTTCATATGCCTTTATGTCCCCATAACATTTCTACTTACTGACAGCAATCCAGAGTAACGCCAAACTTTCACAGAAAAGCAGTTGGTTTGATGGTGTATATTTCTGTGATAATTGATTTCAAGGATGAGAAATAATTCTCATCTCACCTACAAATTTTAGTAATTAGTAGTAGTTGCTTAGAAACCAGATATTAAGCTCAATGGAAAAAAGTTTCATAATCACTGAGATTTATTTTTCTACTTATTATTTAGAAAGAAAAGTTGTAGTACTTGCTCTGTACATGCCATCTCTGGCCAGTGGCACACAAACACCAATTAATCATTTTTAAATAGGTGGCAAAATGGCTTCCTTAGGCTGCTCTTAGATGTACTCTTTCTAATTTAGTCTAATTCCCAAAAATATGTGTATAATTCATCTATTAATAATTATTTATTTACACAAATAATTTCAACTTATCTTTAGTTCTTTCTAGTGAAAGAAAACTCCTTTAATTTCCAGTAGCTAATAATCTTTCTACTAATATGAGTAACCTTAGTTCAGCCTAATTATATTTAACCCATATTCTCTACTAGCTTATATATATTAGAATTTTCCATTTGAGTCATCTTTCTATCAGCCTTATAATATCAGATTCACTAGGTTCAAATATAATCAACTTGAAATTTATTTGGATAGATTTGCTTTCTGGGAAATCAGATTCATATTAAGTGGTTGGAATTTAACATCTTTATTTTAGATGGTATGAACTTCCATATATTTGATGGTAAGAACTTTCAACAACTGACACTCTGGAGTTATCAGAAATATTGTCACTTAAATCCCTGGGAAAGCCTACCAGATAGCATATCCAACCCAAAATAACAAGGTGGATTTTATCTCTTGTATCAGATCAATGTTGAATAAAGATATTTTAAACATTGTGGTTTTTTTTTTATATTGGTACAATACTTTCAATAAAATCATTGAGATAGAAAGCTTCTAAATTTAAGTTTTAAGTCTAGAAGGTATTGAGGAAATTTTCTCTATTTTAATTGCAGAATGAAAAATTATGAGAATTTTCTCTCTCTTTGTAAAAGCCTTGACACAAAACAGTCTAGCTTTTGCTCACTGAGGTATTTATTGTTTTTTGATGATTTTGTCTTTTTGAATGAAATGAAATTAATTAAAATTACTGGTAACATTTTCAAAATTTGACAACCCTAAAATAACCTAGAGTTAAAATTCTAGGGAGATAAACATGTAATATCTGAACACAGGGTAGATTTGATTTGCTGAAAGATAGAGATGAAGCACAGGGAAGTACAACAGGATGCAGAGACATTGATTTACTTGGACTGGATCCAGGTCTGTTCTAGAAATTCCATTATTTTTATCCCATAGAGTAGTTCAATACAATTGTTTGATATATTGTCCTTACTCTCCTCCAAAACCATGCCTTTTTGATACCTTGGACTGGCATTAGAGGCTTGAGAGTAAAACATGAAGTAAAATTAGATCTGTTTATCTGTTCTAAAATGCTTTAACACAATTAGCTATGTTATACCCCAGATTAAGAAGTTAGATTTTTTTTTTTTTAATTTTAAAAGTCACTAGACTAGAGCTAATCTCTCTAGCTTGTCTAGGGAAGAGTAAGACTTTCCTCTTCCCTTCTCTTGATTTGCTTTGCTTTGGTGACATGGAGGTGTTAATTTTGTTCCATCTAGTTTTAAAATATTAATTGTACCTGTCAAAAATATATTTCCTCCTGGAACTGGATGTTGTACATTAAAAAATGTCATATTGAAAGAAGTGGAAGCATGAACTCTAAAACTTTAGTTAGCTAAATGGATATTGACTGGCTAATACTACATATAATGAACAAAGATTTAATAAAGTCTCAAGCAATACTATGAAGACTGCATCTCAGTTACCAATGTTTTATCACATCTTAAAAATGTAAAGTTTAACTCTATTAAGATGGTCAGGATGATCTAAAAGTTATCTCTGACCTGTTTAGTTTACCAGATGGTAAATGACCAGAATAGAGTTAAATGTGCCATTGTCTTCATTGTATGGAGTTTGGGGTGATGACTAAAGTGCTAGAGTTTAAGCATTCTAAGCTATTTCCTATGCTGTACAAAGAGGAATCAAAGAAATTTGCATCATTAAATGATTAAATCCAACAGTGGCATCATTGGTAAGATCATTCATGCAACATTCATTTAACAGTACTTTACGGAATATGTTATGTGTTTTAAGGAACAGGTCCAGGAAAGATAAGGGCAGGATTTACTGTGTTCCAAGGATTGTACTAAGCACTTTGCATGGACTATAGCATATTATCTTTAGAAGGAGCCCTTGAGACAAGCATATTTTTATCACCCCCTTCCCAGGTGTAAAACACTGAGGCTCAGAGAGCTGAAGTAACTTGTCCCTTAGGGACACACAGTAAGTAAATGAGTAGACAAGATTTGGTTCAACCCAGGCATAATTACCCTCCTTCCTGCTCCCTACAACAGTATACTACATTCCTAGAAACATGATCAGAAGCAGATTGTTAAGGAGATATTTAAAGTATAGTTCCTCTACTATAGGTATTTAAATCTCCTTGTCCTGATTTATTTCTTTTGTTGTTGCTCGTAGATAGAGACTGTGGTAGGCAGAATAATGGCTCCCCAAAGATGTTCTTGATCTAAGTAACAGAACCTGTGAATATGTTACCTTATGTGGTAAAAAGGAACTTTGCAGATGTGATTAAGTTAAGGATCTTGAAATGGGAAGATTATCCTGGATTATCCCCATGAATTCAATGTAATCACAAGGGTCCTTATAAGTGAAGAGGCAGGCAGGAGATTCAGAGTGATTGGATGTGAGAAGAATTCAGCCAACCATTGCGGCTTTGAAATGGAGGAAAAGAACTATGAGTCAAGCAATACAATCAGCCTCTAGAAGCTAGAAAAGGCAAGGCAACAAACAGAGTCTCTCCTACAGCCTCCATAAAAAACAATTCTGCCAACAGCTTGATTTTAGTCCCATACATGCCATTTCAACTTCTGACCCTCAGAACTGTAAGAAAATATCTTGTATTGTTTTAAGTCACAAAGTTTCTGGTAATGTGTTACAGTAGCAATAGGAAACTATCATATAAGCCAAAAGCAAAATATTTACAAAAAAATTATTTCTTCCTTTTTCCTCCCTTCCTCTCTGCCCCCCCCTCCATATTTCATAAATGATTTGGACTATTTGCACAACACATATTCAGGTGAACTTTATTTATAACCAACCAACTTCTTTGAGAGATATTAAAAGTACCAATTACTGCATTGACTTATTGCTTTGACTCCCCTCTACCTGTCTAATATTCCAGCTATTAGTTGGTTTAAGGCAAAGGATGGATATACGTTACATTTTCCAATGTTGATTCTAATTGAATAGTGGTTTTATTTTTGAGTGCAAGCTTGAGAAAGATTCTGAATCCATGTTGAAACTTAGAAAAAAGCACTGTGATCAATTATCAATGTAAATATTTGCTGTGAACCCAGGAGGAGGGAAGTAATGCCATGTTTAGAAGTGGGAGAGACCTGGAAAGGTCTTTAGAGATATGAAGGAGAACTGATTCATTGAGAACAGTCAGAGATCACAAAGAAGCTTGAAGGTATTGAGTAAATGCTGAGGGAAGAAATACCCAAAAGGAACAATCTTATTTCAAACATTTTTCTTGGGGGTCAACTTGCTATGACATTTCCTGGATCTCATAACTGCGTATGTCACAGTGAATTGAAATAATAGACTTTGATAGACTCCCAGTGTTCTGATGGACTGTAATCCATACACAGTAATAATTTCTTTGGCAAATGGAGATTTATAGACTATGCAAAGCCATGAATTGTTTTTCTCATCATTATGGTTGATAAAAGTACTCATAGCAACTTTTAGTAGCCTGACAAGTATCCCAAACTGAAAAGGCACCTGGCCAACGGAAAACTGAGGGTTAAGTGGCATGATTATGAACTTTGGATTGTGTTTGATGAGCACTAATTAAATATCAGATTAGAGACCTCCCTCCCTTATTTAAGAACAAATTACTTGAGAAAAATACTTGTTAGAATAATTTGTCAGATGTTCTCTTTTACCATTATAGCAATGCCTCAAAAGTAACTGGATGGAAGGATCAAAATTCTGGCTTTTGCTTTAGGTTCTCAATATACATTGACCAAGAGCAATACTTCCAATCTGTAAGAACGGTAGAGTCCATAGCTTTAGGGAATTTGATGGTCTAGAATGCATTTTTAAGCAACAGACATTTCTCCTCAAATATTAAACTCTTAAGTTTTCATTTTTATTTACATATAACTTAAATATTTCCTTGAATAATTTTTAATTATTGTTTTTATTAACTGAGATGGAAAAAACCCATTATCTAAGAATAGGAAGAGAAAAATCTCTTTTCAATTGATATATTTATCATTTTAACTGGGCATAGTTATAATTGTACACACTTGACAAATGGCATGTTTACAATTAATTCTTCTTTACATTAGTTGTGACATTAACTTACTATGGCCAACTCAGCCTTTATATCATGTGCTAATTTAATACTAGATATATACTGTAGTTGAAATAACTATAGTATATATCAACTAGTATCAAAATGTTGGTAGGTATAAAATAAAATACCTCCCTTATACAATTAAATCTACTGATTAGCAATCCATTCATGTTGGGTTTATGGCACACAAATTTGTCACCAATCAAATGAACAGTTGTCAGGTTAAAAAGAAAAAAAATGTTTTGTGAGTGTTGAAAAAATACAGAGATTCCTAATATATAATCATTATTTAAGACAATCTAAATGTCTGTGGTTAAGCGTAAGTAGGACAAACACAGGGAATTGGAAAGAGAGCAATGTTTTAGGATTGATATACAGTGAATACCCTTGCATGAAAAAATTAAGATTCTTCTGAACCTACCTTAAATAAAGTATCCGGCGTGTGATAGAGATGGATCACTTATTCTCATAAATCTGGCATTTAAACTGAACTAGTTATGAATATTCGTGACAGAAAGATTTAGCCGTACGCCTCATCCCCCCACCAGTGACTGTATAATTAGTCTTTCCGTTAATCTTCATTACCATTGTCATCTTCCACCTTGTCCTTTGAAAACAAGATTGAAATAGAAGGATATCTCGAAATTCATATTGAGAAATATGAGGGCTGTAAGCCATTCAAATGACAAAGGTGCTTGGAAGAGACAGCAAAAGTTATTTCATCTAATCTATAAATACACCAATGTTAAATTGATTAAAATTTCAAAGGAGATTTCGGTGCATGTTAATGCTGATGAATAGTCTATAGACAGCAAAGGGTAAGATGAAATGCAGGCTAGGAGGAAGCACTAAATTGTCTTTCACATTCCTTGTGCTCTGTCTTGTTCCTGCCCCTTGCCCTCCAACACAACTAGCTACCACTTCAATCTTATAGCACAAATGTGCTTCTGGAAAGGCATTTATGTGATAAGAACTAAGATCATGGATACGTTTTTAGAATGCCCTCATGAATTCTGTAAGAGAATAAGAGAGACAGATTGAAACTTATCCTTAGGAATTAAGTTCTCCATCACTGGGAAAGCAACTTCATTTAGGCACTACTGACTGGTATATCACCAGAAGTAGAAGTCCATTAATAGAAAAATAAAACAAATTATATTACTATTTATATAGCACCTACTAGGCATTATGATCATCTGTTACCTAATTCTTCCCACAGTCCTGCCCTATAGGTATTTGTCTCCTTTTTTAGGCAAGGATATTGAGGCCCAAGAGGTAGAATAATTTGCTCAGGGTAAGTGTGAGTTTGTGGTAGAACAGAACTTGAAACCATAGTGGTAAGATTTCAAGCAAAAGCTGTCAGATGGTCTTACTTGTTTACAGCACATCTCAAATACTTGTCTTACTTTTCAGGTGATTCAAGGAGGGAGAAATGGTGCAGAGAAACATTAAGCTATATGGAGAAAAGCAAAAGTTAAAAGAGCAAAGAAATAGACTTGACAAGAAGGATATAGTGTTTTCTGAAGATTAGATTCATTTTTACCTGAAATTATGCTGATAAGACCCATTTTATTTATTTTAAAAACCTCTTTGGATGCTCATCTGTCCAAGAACCCCAATTTTTCTATATACACAAGTTGTATTGGCTTTAGATCTTGCCTGAAGTTATTGATAAAATATAATAGTTTCATCCACTTTTTCACATTCAAAGACAGAAAGCTCTTTTTAGGAGATCTTCGAGTCCTTTACCTGGCCTGATGCGGAAAGGATCATGCCACTTTCATTGTTTGCAAAAGCACATGAACAGAAGCTTCATTGACATTCAACATGAAAGAATCTTCCCAGTGAAATTTAGAGAAGAGTCACCTTCCTGTCAATAATAGATTAAAGGAAGTTTTGTTTTTAATATTCCTGCATAACCTGAGCCACTTATTATTCGATACATTCTTTTAAGACCAAGTATCTAAATCAAGCAAGAACATCTTGTATTGTCACCAAGTGATGAATTTATATGTGAAAGATAGAGTTGCTCTTTTGTTTTTCATTTAGACATAAATAAATGCATTTGTCATCCTAGACATGAATTAATTAGTGCTTTTCTGTCCTAGACATCTACAACATGAAAAGAATGTAAATCCAGACCTATCAATATAATTAACATTGGAAACAGTAAGAGTTGGAAAAAATAAATAGCCCGACAATATATTTACGTACTTTAAATCCGTCGTAGGCTAATGAAGTACATTGTGAATTAGAAGGATAAAGAAAACTCACTGGATTCCAGATTGGGTACTTTCTAGTTATGCTATGCTATCTTCCATGTTATCTTCCTGCCACTGTAAGTTGATACAACTGAAATAGATAGTTAATTTCAACACACAAAAAATATGACATTTGAGGTACCCAATCTGGAAGAAATTGTTGCCTTTGTTTTTAGGTACCTCTTCTTTGTATGGTAGTGAAATTTCTTTTATTCAGATTCAAACATTAATTCATATCGTTATGACAATAACAAAGAGCTTTGGCACCTGTTTTTAGGGATGTATATGCTTTGAAACTAAACAACAATGCAAAATCATAGCAGTGTGGGCTCTTTCAAAAGTCAGGTTCAGGGAAGCATTCAACCATTCCTTAAAATAACTTTAACTCAAACCCTGGACCACTTTAGACAACCAGAAGAGTACATTAGGTGGAATTCAGATCAGGGGGAGTAAATAAGGGGTGCTCTATCATTCTCTCACCTTGAGGAAGAAGCTGCCATTTGAGGCCCCATTGATTCCAGAACTGGCTATAACCTCATTCTGGAGAGTATTTGATATCTTCCCTGGAATCATATTCACAAAAGTGTATTTTATTATTATGTTGTCAAGTTTTCTTAGAAAATGTTTAAGAAAACTTGAAATAAAATTTATGTTTGTATTTGCCATACAATATTTTGAGGAACTAGTGTCCTATATATTAAGTCTGAGAAATTTAAATTCTTCCTCCTGTCTAATAAGGGCACATAACTTTGATTTCACTGCTGGAAACTTCAGATCCAAATTTTAAGCAAGAATAATCATGTTAGATATGCAGAATCTTATCATCAACATATTTTTATAATCGTTTCCTTGGTTCTGATTTTCTGTTTCCCTTTTACTTTATATTAAAAGTCTTTTCCTAGAAATCTGCTTCGAATACTCTGTGAGGAAAGGTGGGGTTATAAATAAGTAGAAATTTTAAAATATGTATGGTGGGACTGCATATTATTGGATAGAAAATTGTCCACTATTTTTCTATGAAGATGTTCCCACTAAAAAAAATAAAAGAACTTCTGTTTCAAGTAAGCATTCATATACCTGAGTACTAGAATTCTAAAGCTCATGCAACACAATAAATATTAATGATGAGATAAGAATTTGGAGTTCTGAGGTTCTTGACCCCCAGAGTTAAATACACTGGTACAAATGGATTTAGTCCTACTTAGCATGAGCTGCCCACTGTTTCCATGCAGTTCAACTCTTGGGTCTTCTGTTTTCATGCTTCGGTTCCTTAAAACTTACCTACAACTCTTGCTGTGAAAAATAAACCAATTTTATTGTCATTTTTGTTTAAAACTGCACATGACTTGTACTTAATAGTACAGTCTAGGTGGTGGAAAGATATTATAAAAGCCCAAATAAATAACTTTCATTTTGGGGAAGGAGAAAGAAAAACCTTGAGAATGTTGTGTAAAAAGTATGCAAGGACATAGAGTTGAGAGCATTAAAATTTGTTATTCCAAGATTAATTTACTAACATTAAGAAAGATATTTTATTATTGTGTTTTAGATCCATGCTTATTAAAACATTAAACATTGCCTTACCCATACTTTCAAGCTCTAATTATATAGGCTCACTAGAAATTACCAGTTGAAAAAATAAAAGATTTCATTTAAGTCCAAGAAGATTTCTGTTTTTTTTTTCAAAGCAGTGGGTTTCTTTTTCCTATTTAAAAATGGAAAACACTGCCTTATGTTTTCTTTTCTCACGCACCTCTAAACTAACAATCATCTAAGACAGTAATGAGTGTGACCCATAAGAATTAAGTTGTACCCCTGAAAACCAGTCAGTTACAATCAGTATCTCACTGTTTCATAAACTGAATTTATATTCCTGTGAATTCTTGCCAGAGTTGAAATTTTCATATTATGAATTATTGCACCTATATGACCCATTTCCAAATACCCCCAACGAGGAATACATGATCTCTCTGCTTAACATGCATTAAAAAAAAAATAGATAAGAATTGTTATTAAATTTTTCACAGCTATGTCTTAAATTGAAATTATTTCCTTTAAAAAGAATAGTTAAAATTAAATAGATGCAGAACAGAAAGTTGGTTATCAGGGATTAGGGAAGGCAAGGAAGGTATGATTGTAAAAGGGCAGCATGAGGAGTTCCTTTGTGATGAAGAAACAGCTCTGTATCTTGATTTCAGGGGTGGTTATAAGATATGTACATATGGTAACATGCCATAGAACTACATATAAAAACATGCAAGAATGAGTGAATTCAAAAACTGCTGAAATGTGAGCAAGATCTATCTATGGTCTGGTTAATTGAATTGTGCCAATCAGTTTCTGGTTTTGATAATGTACTGTGGTTTTGGGAGATGTCAGGGCTGGAGAAAGCTGGGTGATAGGGACCAAGGACTTTTCTGCAATTTCATGTAAGTCTAAATTAGTTCAAAATCAAATGTTTTTTTAAAAAAGTAATCAAATTAGCTGAAAGTGAGGCAGGTTTCATTGATTTTATTTTCAGTAAAGAGTCACCTAATATATAACAAAAAGAAAATGAATTTATGCATCCAGCAGAAATAAATACATAAAGGAATCATGTTTAACTATTTTTGAAATTGATTTCCTACATTTTGATTTTGATATTCAGTGTTTGCTATTATGTTATGACAGAAAATAGCATTTCTCATTTTCCGACTAATCTATGGATCTAGATGTGTGAGACCCCTTCAGATGTGACACCTAAAGAAAGTAAAAAGTACCTAGACTCCATTCAACACTTTTTAAAAGGCTGCCTGGATACTTTCACACCACCTTAGTGTATAATGACATAATTTAAGGAGAGTCATTCCTGTCAAAATCCAACAGTGTCTTTTCTATGTACTTTAGGACAATAAGTAGGTAACATCTATTGAGTGCTTGTTATGTTAACAAGAACAGTGCTAAAATCTTTATCAATTGTCTCATTTAATATCCATTCTCACCTAATGAGGCAGGTTATTATCATTCCAGTCTTACAAGATTGTCCTAAATATGTCAGAAGCTTTCTTTCTAAACCTGGTACTGCTGGATACTGGTTTGAAAATTGTGTTTACTATTAATTTGTTTCTACTGAAGTGTACACTTTGATCTTAGGGCCACATTGACAATTCTGAAATAGCCTCTTCTTCTCAGGCTAGCCACAATAAACTCACTTTTCAAAGTTCTCTAGATTTAGCGCTAAATTCAACTCATCGAGTTCTTCCCAGTCATCAATGAACATAATACATCAGTCCAGTTTGCAGCTCATACTCCCAGAAGAAAGTGCCAATGGGTGTGTCAGCTCCCAGAGATGGGATATCCTGCATGTACTAGTTAAAATTTCTGCTTTTGCACTAAGGGCTTAATGGGATTTGCATAATTGTCTTGATTTGTGAAAAGCAATTTATTAATCCAGGCTTCAGGACGTTAGTGATATTCCAGTTCAGTGTTGCATGATTAAGGCAGGTTTTGAAACACAAAACAAAAGAAACAAACACTCCCCTAAACTTTAAATGTACAGATTCTCAAAATTATAAAAGATGGTGATGATGATAATGATGATGATATACAAAGGATCAATTTTCTTTTGGTGAAGAATTTATTGCTTCACCTGTAGATTCTTTATGAATTAGGTTTTGGTGGTTGGCTTGAAATTACAACACAAAACATAGGGCAGCTAATTAAATTGTGCTGTTTCTTATTAATGTTTAACCTTAATTCATCTTTTCAAAGGTTAACTTTTCATAAGTTTTGCTCTTTAAAGTTCCCTGAAAGCAGAACTGTATGATTTACATTCCCACAGTAAATTCCTAGCATAGGGGGACCCAGTAAAATATGCAATAAATTGATGTTTGGAGACAAGGAGTGTAAATGATTTAAAAACAAACACTATAATATATCAAAACCATTCAAATTGTTACTTATGTTTAGAAAATTCTTTATTCACATTTCTATTGCTATATGTTTCTATATGGTATATTATGTTATACATGATATATTCTATAAAATATTAAATATATTTATGTATGTATATGCATTCAACTGTCTCATCAAAATATTCAAACTTTTAATAAAGTTAAGTGTGATTAAAAATTAAAGTAGTAGGTTTAAAAAAATAGTGTCTGGGTCAACTCCCTTTCAACAGACAAAACTGGCTATTATGTACTTATTTTTAAGAGGATTTTGGGAAGTTTCCAAATTTCTTAGTTTTATAAACTTCTATATAAATCAGCATAAAGGGGATAGGGATGCAGAGAAAAATTGCCATGCAAATTATTCAACTGGGATCTAAATTTCTAAACAAATCAGCTGTCTCATCATTTTACATTGAGCCCCATTAAAAACAGTGTTACTACCTTAATTAACGTTTAGCCCAATTATTAAGAAAGTATAAATACATACAGAAATGTATATGCAAGAAGTGAAAAGCACTTGGAATCCCAACACCTTGAGATAATGGCTGTTAATATGTTGACATATACATAATGGCCCCAAGCTGGACACAAACTAAATATCCATTAACTGGTGAATGGATAGATAAAATGTATATCAATGTAATGGAATATTATTTAGCAATAAAAAAGAACAAACAGTGACACCTTTTAAGTCATGGTTGAATGTCAAAAACATGCTAAGAGAAAGAAGCCAGAATAAAAGGCCACATGCATGAGTCTATTTATATGAAAGGTCCAGAAAAGGGAAATTTATAGAGATAGAAAATATATTGTCAACTGCCAGAGGCTGGGAATGGGAAGGGGAATTAATTGTAAATGGGCATAAGAGGTCTAGCTGGGGGTATGAAATGTTCTAAAATGGATTTATGGTCATGGTTGCACTACTCGGTAAGGTTATTAAAACCCTTGAATTGTATGCTTGAAATGGGTGAACTTTAGAATATGAAAAAACAAATCCCACTAAAGGTTGTTAAAAAATATGTTTTGGCATAACACTATCCCAATTTTTTCTAATGAATATAACAAAAGGGATTGTAATCTACATTCTGACTTACAATCTTTTTTTTATTGAGCATATATTATGGGCCTTTTTTATTTCAGCATGGAGCTCTATCACCATTTTTGACAGACTATAATAATTTATTGTATGTGTACCATAATTCTTTTTCTAATTTTTCAACTTTAATATACATGTATGTGTGTGTATGTGTATGTGTACATACCTTTACATATTTGGTTTGATTTTTTGCATAAACTAAATTCCTATAACTAGAAATTTTGAGTTTTGAGTATGAAAATTATACATATAAATACATATGTAAGTATATGTATATATTATATCTGTCTATTTCTATCTATTTTTTATCTATCAACAGATAATTCTCAGAAACATTGTACAAATTTATACTTTTATCTTTACATAATGAGAATACTCATTTACCCTTACCATTCACAGCAAATGGACATTATCACCCTTACTAATCCAAGTTAATATTTTGAACAATTTAACGATATTTAATTTGTAGTACCTACATGGAGAGGTTAACATCTCTTCATCTATTATATGTTCATTTGTGTTTCTTTTTTTTTTGACTTGCCTGTTTGCTTACCTTACTCATTTGTTTCAGTTGAGTTGTCTGTGTTTAATCTATTAGGTGATAAGATTTAGCTACTTAGTAACATGATTTGCCTTTCACATATTTTGCAAATATTTAAAAAAATTTTTTTCTTTGATTTAAAAATTTTTATGCTTGTTTGTCGTACAAAAGCTTTACTTTTTTTTTGTAGTCAAACCTATAAAATTTTCTTTATTGGTGTTTCTTTTTGATGCTATGTTCGTGAAATTCTCCCCTCCCCAAGATTATAAAAATAGTCACCTAAAATGTTTTTCAGTACTTCTTTGATTTTAATTTTCAACTTAAGTATTTAAATCATTTGTAATTCAGTTTGGTACTAGTAGTATGCTAAATATGCAGCTTTGCTTTTTATCCTTATGACTCCTCAGTTGAATCAGATTGAATAACCTATTTGTTTCCTAATCTAGTTTGAAGTTAGCACCACTCAGGAGTAACAGAAATGGATGGATTTCAGCTAATTTTGAAGAAATATATCTATTTATGATAAATATTTGGCATAGTATTCTCATTCCTGACAGATGATTTTGCAGTCCTTTGTTTTTACATATCACCAAATCAATTAAAAATTGGGACAAGAACTGTTTCCTATTTGAAAGATGAATTAGGAACATTGTCCTTACAGATGTATTCTGACACTTATAGTCAGCTAACTGAGAGGAGAGACACAATTCCCACTTTTGTTTGTTTGTTTGTTACTTCCCATAAAATTCTGTTTCATCATTGAGTGAATTCTCTCCATTTACTCCTCCTTCCTGGATAAAGTATTTTAAGTTAAATTGAAACTTAAAAATCCCTATAAATTATGATAGATATAATAAAAATATAAATAGAAAATAAAATATTAGAACCACAGCACTTAAATATAGCATTTAGAGTATGCACAGGTTTCTATGATTTAAAATGTATCATAAAATATGTACAGATATTTGAAGGTAAATTTTAAAGAAAATTTTGAAGAAAGCCCTTTCTTTCTAGTCCAGGGTAGGAAGCACCCTCGGCTTGAAATTATAAATGCTGATATCTATGGAGTGTTTTCCATTTGCTAGGCACTGTTTTAAGTAATTTATAAATGTTGAGTGCTTTGATTCTCACAATAACTCTATGATGAATCCATTGAAGCACCAAGAGCTTAGATAACTCACCCATGACCTTGTAAAAGGAAGAGCCAAGATTCACTCCAAGCAGTCGGTTCCCTAGTCCAAGACTTAACCACTATGCTGGCTTTCTCCAAAGACTCCAGTGATTTCCAGCTCTGCTTCTTCAAAAGTCTTGTGCCCTCAGAGAAAGACAAATGTCATATGATATCGCTTATATGTGGAATCTAAAAAAATGGTACAAATGAACCTGTTTACAAAACAGAAATAGAGTCACAGACATAGAAAACAAACTTATGGTTACCAAGAGGGAAAGGGAGGGAGGGATAAATTGGGAGATTGGGATTAACACATATACACTACTATATATAAAGTAGATAATTAACAAGAACCTACTGTAAAGCACAGGGAACTCTACTCAATACTCTGTAATGACCTATAAGGGAATAGAATCTAAAAAAGAGTAGATATATGTATATGTATAACTGATTCACTTTGCTGTACGGCAGAAACTAACACAACATTGTAAATCAACTATACTCCGAATAAAATTAATTTAAAATAAAACTTTAAAAAAAAGTCTTGTCCTCTCATACTGTCACCATCACAGATTTAGGTTTCAACTTTGATACAAAAGGTAAAATATAGACTGCTTTCTTCATAGAATAACTATGGGGATCAAATTGGATATACTGTTATATCAAAGCACAATGATAAATGAGTTTTTATCAACATTACAAAAAATTTCCTGCTCATTCTTATTATTCATATAGAAACTACATACTGACTCTAGACTCCAGTTATATACACTTCATGGAATCATTCACCTATCATTCATTCAAATAAAAAATATATAACAAGCAGTTATTATGAGCCAGTCTATATAAGTGTTTGGAATACATTGATGAACAAGGTAGTGAAGCTTCCTACTCTCATGGAGCGTCCAAGTGTTTTGGGGTAGGTCAGGAGGACTTTGCAGAAAATAAGCAACATTTTAGGGGATGTAGAGCTCCAAGATGATGCTAATAAAATTAGTCCAAAGGAGGTATAATTTTCTATACTTAACACCATGAAAATCAATTCAGCTGAAGAAACATTTCATGAAATCCTCTTCAGAATTAAAACCATATCATGTTAGAAGGCAGAGTAATTCTCAAACATATGAAATCAATTATTATTTTAATGTTGTTACATCTCAAATCACTATTGATGGAAGTTATATCAATCTACAAAAAGTGATTCTTAAGAATCAAACTCAGACTGAGTACTGTATAATATAAAGTGTATAATTCATTTTATTTTGGGCCTAGGTTTTTAAAAGCTAGTATTTGAAAACTAAGGTTTTGAGCCGTACTACTTAACCCAGGATACCAGCAACCAAGTAAAAACTTTTACTTTCCAGTTTCTGGAAGAAGCACGCAACAGAACATCACCAAATACACAATTTACATTTCGTCAATACCTGAGAATTAAATACTAGAGTTAACTAATCTTAATAATTAGCCAGGAAAACCAGCAGAACTTCCATCAAATGGGATAAACCAATAGGATTTGTTGTGCCAGGAGTTCTATTTTACCATGAGATCAGTAAGCCAGGACATTAATTTAAGCTCAGTCTTTAGGTTTATTTTTGCTCTTGTCTTTTGGGTTGGGCTGTGTCCCAAAGCCAATGTGACCAGAAAAGGAAGAAGGTCGAAGTACAAATCATGCTCCAAGGTGAATTGTAAGATGTGAGCAATTTTTAAAATACTAATATATTGTTAAGAGATATCCTGCATGGTGGATGATGAGTCTTTGCCCTTAGCCCTTGATGGGCTTCCTTATTATAGTTTTTTTATAATGCATTTATTTTTGTACTTATTTTTTCATTTTTTTTTTTTACCAGATACTAGCAGTAACATATTGGCACCAGAACCTCATAAACAAAGTTAAGCTGTGAATTTCTAAATTTTAATATGAAACACATTTCACCAACTCACCTAAAACCACCCCCAAATCCCACCATAAGCCATCACTTGAACCAGATTAGCTGAGCCAGGTTCTTGCAAGATGCCAGATTTCTGCAGCTACCCTTTTCATATTCTCTGACCCTCAAATCTGAGTAAGTTATATCCTTAGTTTGATATCGTAGCATTTTACACTTTCCTTGGTCTTGGCTTTTGGCATTTTCTACTAGAATGCCAATGCCCTCAGTAGTGTCTTTTTGTTTACCACTGTATCACTATCTTACAGTAGGGCTGATATAGAATGGGTATTAAGTAAATATTTATTTCATAAAATTTTTAAAAATGCATAATTCTAGTAGTTAGATGAGTTATTTAGTAGACAAAATTACTGACAAATAAATTCAATCTCATAAAATGAGTAAGATATTTCAGAATAGGAAGAACAACATTTGAAATGTTGGAGTTGTATGTACTCTGTTAATTTTTATAAAGTTTTGCATTCACATGATGTATGGAATGCTGTTTAATGAATTAAAGTGCTTTCATCTTTAAAGGTGCAAAAATCCAATAAATATAATATTTACTAGGAAACTTAGACTGATGTTGGCACTAATAATTACTCCTCTACATATACACACACAGTGGAAACCTAGCATTCACAATTTCCAACCATTTCAATGAGGCTAAAAGTTTTAGGAGGAAGCTTTTCAGAGATGGAGCATGTAGAAACTTCATTCCTTGTCTTTTAATCAAAGGAAGGATTCATTTCCAAAAGCTGTCCATCTGGTTCCTTTCATGAGCCCTGAATTTACATGATAAAAAGCAGAAATATAATTAATATATTTTTTCAATAAGAGACAGTTTTAGGCATGTGCCTCAGCAATGAATTGTGAAAGATTTGACACATCTAATTTTGAAATATATGTCACCACCCTGGGAGAGGAGGAAGGAGAAGGCAGGGCCTCTGCAGCCTTTCGCTTCTGAGATGTTTTTAGTGATCTATAGCTGCAAACCAAGGGAAGAGAGTTTCCATTTTGCTGTTGAAAGATGTATCAAGCCCAATTGCCAACACATAGTCTTTCCTGTGACACATTTCACTGATTCTAAATCAGTGAAGGAGCTGTCTTCTGGCAGCATTACTGCATTTGAATCTCTTCTCTTTCAAATCTAATCTACAGTTGCTGAACCAGGCAATCTGCATTCCAAAAAAAGGACTGTGACTGTAATAACAATAGGCCACTAATATTTCCAATAAGTAGAGTGATGGTGGAGGGAAAAGAAGTTGTGGGAGAACCCCATAGTATGTTTTCAAAAGTGGAAAGTCTGGTGGCGGGACAAGCTCAGATTGTCAGTCTTTCAAGGTCAAATGCATTAATTTGATTCATTGCAGAAGTTCAGTCCACACCACCGGTTTGAGGCAGATTCATACAAAAAGAGAAAGATGTGTATAGTTGTTGGAAACTCAGGATCACTGAATCATAAATACGAGATTCATTAATAATTTTTGCATGACAAACTACTTGATTTCAGCTAGCATTTTCTATAAATATTAGACATGGGTTGAATCTACCTAATGAAGTTCTTGTGATTAGTGCCTGAACTGCCACCTGGGAAGATATTACATGAAGAAGGCTTACCATTTGAGAGGTTTATTCTGGCTCCTTTTCCATAGATAATGGATGTCTATAAATTGAAAACGAATCATTCTTACTGTATAACCCTTCCCCTCTTGTCCAACATGGGTGCCCAGGATGCCAAGAATTTCAGGGTTGTGTTTTCAAATGTAATTCTGTTGGAAGTCTTTACATATACATGTAAGGCACATAATGAACCTGAATCTTCTTCACTTGGTGGTGTAGAATGGTACAAAACTTATGCACATAAAAGCATTGTTAGAGTATGCTCATGGAAGGAATATGAATGTCATCTATGCCTACACAGCCATACCAACTTCACATTGTGAGTAAATCAGAGTATATGCATAATCCCAGTTGGACTCACCGACATGGGAAATGACTAGTGAAGGCAAGAAGGGGAGAACAAGAACAGGGACTGTTCACTTTTCCAATAATCTAATATACATTGTTGGTAATTAAAAAATGTTTGTGTAGAAATGTTCATGGAGTTAGCAGCTTATTTCCAGGTAATGGCAAGTTATTTTCTCATACAGCTTATAAGGTACATATCTAAGCAATCTTAGGCTTTGGTGCCCAGAGAAGGTTAACCGTCAGGTATGGAAAGAGACTTTTGAATATGTGCTACAGACCATCCAGGAAAGACACACATTCATAGAAATCTGAAACTAGTTAGCCTTTGGCCAAGGGTAGGGAGAATTAATGCATAAAAAAATAAGACATTGCTAAACACAAACTTATTTTACATATTAGTAAAGCTATCCTCTTGAAGAAATAGAAGTTTTTTTTTTCTAATTTTTCCTAACGTTGTTTTAAAAATCTCTTTGAAAAATCAGATGTAGATTAACATATACATTCACATCAGTCCTCTGTCAACATGTGATCAGCTTTGTCTGTTTTGAAAGGCTTAACTCAGTTTTTTCCAAAATTGTCCAAACATAAACAGTACCTTAAATTCAATAAAAAAATATATATATTTGTTGGTTCCCATCCCATACATGTTGAAACTGAATCCCCAGGGAGGGGCTTGGGAATCTGTATTTTTTAAAAAAGAATCTCAAGTGATGTTCTCAGCCATGTTCAGGAATCATAATCCCAAACTATTACCTGAACATAAACCCTTTCTGTGATATCTGTGAGCAGTCAAAAGTCCACATATTAACTAAACCATATTTACTTTTCTGTATATTTCTCATTTTGAAGGAAATGTAGAGGACTCATTCCTTCTAGGGAAATAAGTGACAATCT